>NW_017670287.1:17026-100353 GCF_001879085.1 Nicotiana attenuata
GTTGTGGATGATGATGTTGAGTTGCAAGAAGATGAAGTTCCTTTGGTAGTTGAAGATGTGGTTGATGACAATGTGAACAATGAAGTGAGGATTGACATTAATGAGGCCGAGGTGGAAACTCAAGATGCCGTGAACCCATCTAGGGAACACGTGATTGACATGCCGGAGCCGGTTGTGCCAAAAGCCAAGGCTCCTTTGCCAAGGCCACCTCCACCTTATCCTCAAAGGCTAGCCAAGCAAAAGAATGAGAATCAGTTTAAAAAGCTCATTGACATGATGAAGAGCCTATCTATCAATGTGCCTTTGGTAGAGGCTTTGGAGCAACTGCCTGGCTATGCCAAATTCATGAAAGATTTGGTTAAAAAGAAAAGATCCATGGACTGCGAGACTATCAAGATGACCCACCAAGTTAGTGCTATAGTGCATTCAATGGCTCCGAAGTTGGAGGATCCCGGTGCTTTCACAATCCTTTGCACTATTGGGAGTGCAGACTTTGCTAAAGCTTTGTGTGACCTAGGGGCTAGTATCAATTTGATGCCCAGTTTTCAAGACTTTGGGTATTGGGCCACCAAGGCCAACTTCCATGAGATTGCAAATGGCGGATAGATCAATGAAGCGACCACTGGGTATAGTTGACGATGTGCTTGTCCGGGTGGATAAATTTATCTTGCCAGATAATTTTGTGATCTTGGATTGTGAGGTCGACTATGAAGTCCCGATCATATTGGGGAGACCTTTCCTTGCTACGGGGAAGGCTCTAGTTGATGTAGAAGCAGGGGAACTCACTTTCAGGGTGGGTGATGAAAAGGTAGTCTTTCATGTGTGCAAGTCAATGAAGCAGCCTAATTGTACCAAAGTGTGCTCATTTGTAGATTTAGTCACGGCTGTGATAATTGATGATACCAGTGCAATGATCAATGTTGAGGACCCTTTGGAGGCCGTATTGTTGAATTTGGATGTCAATGATGATGTTAGCCGAGTGGAGTGCGTGAATGCTTTACATGGAATGGGCTCTTATTCTTATGAGCCTAGGAAACTTTCTTTGGATCTTGAAAATAGAAAGACGCCTCCAACAAAGCCTTCAATTGAGGAACCCCCGGTGTTGGAGTTGAAGCCATTACCTCCACACCTCAGGTATGAATTCTTGGGCTCTAATTCAACTTTACCAGTTATTCTTTCCTCTTGTCTTACTAACTTGCAGGTTGACGCCACATTGGCAGTGCTTAAAAAGTGGAAAAAGACAATTGGATGGACTCTAGCTGATATTCGGGGAATAAGCCCCGCATTCTGTATGCACAAGATTATTCTGGAAGATGATGCAAAACCCTCCTTGGAACATCAAAGGAGGCTCAATGAGGCAATGCAAGAAGTTGTGAAAAAAGAGGTGATCAAGTGGTTAGATGCCGGCGTGGTGTATCCTATATCTGACAGCTCATGGACTTCTCCGGTGCAATGTGTGCC
This sequence comes from Nicotiana attenuata, assembly GCF_001879085.1. Classification (NCBI taxonomy): domain Eukaryota; kingdom Viridiplantae; phylum Streptophyta; class Magnoliopsida; order Solanales; family Solanaceae; genus Nicotiana; species Nicotiana attenuata. Next base: position 18,488 of record NW_017670287.1, read on the forward strand.
GAAGAAGGGTGGTATGACCGTGGTGACCAATGCTAACAATGAACTTATTCCAACCCGAACAGTGACCGGATGGAGGGTGTGCATGGACTACCGCAAGCTGAACAAGGTGACCCGCAAGGATCACTTCCCATTGCCTTTCCTGGACCAGATGCTTGATCGCCTTGCTGGGCGTGCCTTCTATTGTTTCTTGGATGGTTATTCAGGGTACAATCAAATTTTGATAGCTCCCGAGGATCAGGAGAAGACAACCTTTACTTGTCCATATGGCACCTTTGCTTTCTCTCGGATGCCCTTTGGGTTGTGCAATGCACCGGCAACATTCCAACGGTGTATGATGGCCATTTTCACTGATATGGTGGAAGATATATTAGAGGTGTTCATGGACGACTTCAGTGTTGTGGGTGATTCATTCGACGAGTGCTTGAACAATTTGGATAGAGTGTTGGCCCGGTGTGAAGACACCAATCTTGTGCTAAATTGGGAAAAATGCCACTTCATGGTTGAAGAGGGCATAGTGTTGGGCCATAAAATTTCAAAGCATGGGATTGAAGTTGACAAAGCCAAGATAGAGGTGATTTCAAGGCTTCCTCCCCCCACTTCTGTCAAGGGGGTGAGGAGTTTTCTTGGGCATGCGGGTTTCTACCGGCGATTTATCAAGGACTTTTCGAAGGTAGTGAATCCTCTTTGCAAGTTGCTAGAAAAGGATACAAAGTTTGTGTTTGATGAGAGATGTATGCAAGCCTTTGAACTTCTCAAGCATAAGTTGACAACCACCCCGATCATTACCGCACCCAATTGGAGCTTGCCTTTCGAGCTCATGTGCGACGCGAGTGATGTTGCGGTTGGGGCAGTTTTGGGTCAAAGAGTGAACAAAATGTTTCATCCAGTGTACTATGCGAGCAAGACTATGAATGAAGCTCAAAGGAACTACACGGTGACTGAGAAGGAATTGTTGGCTATTGTGTTCGCCATGGAAAAATTTCGGCCATATCTTATGGGAGCCAAAGTCATAGTGCACACCGATCATGCAGCTCTTAGATATTTGATGACAAAGAAAGACTCCAAAGCTAGACTGATGCGATGGGTCTTATTACTTCAAGAGTTTGATTTGGAGATAGTGGACCGGAAAGGTAGTGAAAACCAAGTGGCGGATCATTTGTCCCGCTTGGAGGAGGAAGGAAGGCCGTGTGATGGCCTAGAGATCAATGATACATTCCCTGATGAGCAACTACTTTCTGTGTCGATGAGTGATATGCCATGGTTTGCGGACATTGCTAATTTCCTTGTGACTGGCATCATCCCGTGTGAGCTCTCTTCTAACCAAAGGAAGAAGCTCAAACGGGATAGTCTGGACTTCTATTGGGACGAGCCATACTTGTTCAAGATTTGCACCGACGGAGTAATCCGGAGGTGTGTACCTGAGGAGGAGCAATTTAGCATCCTAGAGGCTTGTCATTCCTCCCCCTATGGTGGCCATCACGGAGGGGCGAGGACGACTTCGAAAGTTCTGAGTTGTGGTTTTTATTGGCCAACCTTGTTCAAAGATGCAAGTGACCTAGTAAAAAGGTGTGATCAATGTCAACGAGCGGGCGGGATTTCCAAGAAAGATGAGATGCCTCTAAACACCATTCTCAAAGTTGATATCTTTGATGTATGGGGTATCGACTTTATGGGCCCTTTTGTAAGCTCGTGCGGAAACACTTACATTCTTGTAGCGGTTGATTATGTCTCAAAATAGGATGAGGCCGTGGCCTTGCCCAACAATGAAGCTAGGAGTATGGTGGCATTTCTAAAGAAGAGCATTTTCACAAGGTTTGGCACGCCTCGGGCAATTATTAGTGATGGAGGATCGCATTTTTGTAATAGAGCTTTTGATGCCTTGCTTTCCAAGTATGGTGTCAACCACAAAGTGTCTACGCCTCATCATCCTCAAGCAAGTGGCCCGGTTGAAGTGTCTAACAGGGAGATCAAGAGCATTTTGTCCAAAACCGTCAATTCCAATAGGACCGATTGGTCTAAAAAGTTGGATGATGCTCTATGGGCTTATCGGACCGCTTACAAGACTCCAATTGGTATGTCGCCGTACCAGTTGGTGTTTGGGAAAGCATGTCATCTACCAGTGGAGTTGGAGCATAAGGCCATGTGGGCCTTGAAGAAGTTGAATCTTGATTGGGACATAGCTGCTAATCTTCGGGTGGAGCAACTCAATGAGCTTGATGAATTTAGGTTCCATGCCTACTCTAGTTCGTCCCTGTATAAGGATAAAATGAAATACCTTCATGACAAATATACTCGGGGCAAGGAGTTCAAGGTGGGAGATTTGGTGCTCTTATTCAATTCTTGACTGAAGTTGTTCCCGGGAAAGCTAAAGTCAAAGTGGAGCGGACCATTTGAAGTAGTGTGTGTAACCCCGTTTGGTGCTCTTGATTTGAAGAACGAAAGTGGGGAAGTTTTTAGAGTGAATGGGCATAGGGTCAAGCACTATTTGGGGAAGTTTGATGATAGCCATGTGGTGGCTGTTGTTCATTTGAAATGATTGGATGGTAACATGCGTCGTGCCGCGACGTTAAATCAGGCGCTTCTTGGGAGGCAACCCATGTGTTTTTCTTCTTGTTTTTATTTGATTTTCATTATAGTGTAGGATTGATTTTTGGGCTAACTGGTTGTGAGATGTTACAGGATTGAGTTGATGCAGTGCAGGACATAGTGGATAAAATGCATAGGTCTCTGAAGTTGTCAGTGCGGCTGCGGTCCATTCTGCGCGGACTGCACTGAAGAAAATGTGAAAATTTAACTCTCTGAAGTTTGCCACTGCGGCCGAACTAAATTTTGTGCGGTCCGCGGTGAACCACTGCGGCCGCGGTCCATTTTGTGCGGACCGCAGTGGGTTGCTTAGTTGAACTTGAACAAGGCTGTGCAGTGCGGACCACGGTCCATTTTGTGCAGTCCGCACTGGCTGGTGAGACTGGGCCCCAGGTCCTTTTCTATAAATAGGGCCTGAGGCCCTCCTTTTACCCTTTTTGCACCTTTCAATCTCAGAACCCTAAATCTACTGTTCACCATCTCTTTTGCTTGCAATCAACTGCTTGGACTTGTTATTTTTCATTAACTCTCACATCTGGTACCATTATCTTTCTTTTACTTGTTTAATTTTTGTTAAAATTTCTTTTAATTTGTGTTTTCTTTCTTCCCTTTTCTACGCTTTCTGTAATTTTCTTCAATTGAGTAGGTTAGTGTTGTTAATTTTTAGGTTAAAGTAGACATAGATAGCTAAAATCAACGGGTAATCATGTAGAGATACTACTTAGGTGGAAAATTGGACCCAAAATCAAAATACATGGAACCCTAATTTAGTGCCAAAACTGGGCACTTAGTGCGGAACGCGGTCATTTTAGTGCGGTCCGCGGTGCCTCAGTGCGGTCCGCAATACCATTTTGTGCGGACCGCATTGATAACCTTCTGATTGTTGAGCCTCAGCCAATGCGGCCGGGGTTGATTTTGTGCGGTCCGCACTGCCTAGATACAGAGAGTGGGTAGTCTGAACCCCACCTCCGTGCGGACCACGGTTGATTTTGTGTGGTCCACAGTGACCTCAGTGCAGCCGCAGTCGCTTTTGTGCGGTCCGCACTGGGCAACTTCTGCAACCTGTCTGCAACTTTGTTCTTAACTGATTACATGATACTAACAGGCTGATTGAACTATGATTGCAGACAATGGTGAGACAACGACAACCAGGCAGAGGAGAATATTCCTGGGGAGGGAAGAAGAAGATGATAAAACTCACACCCCAAGCTCGGGAAAATATTAAAAGGACCAGAAAAGTTATAAAAGCTGCTGATAGGGCTGCTTCCCAGTCTTCGGGGAGTGAGTATGAGCCATCACGGGAGATTTCTTCAGAGTCCGTGCCAGAGTACATGGAAGACTGGCCGGAGAGGTTTAGACTGAGAGACACACCTCCAGCATCCCCCACTGCCCAAGCATCAGTGAATATTTCTTCTGGGTCGTCTGATGGCTCAGGTAAAGGTAGTGGGGAATACTCCACCTCTCCCACAGCTTCATTATCCGGAGAGGGTGCAGTAGGTGCTGAGGAGGAAGTTGGGGGAGAACAAGAGGTCGGAGAAGGAGGTGAGCCTCAGGTAGGGGGCATTGCTACAACCAGAAAGCCGGAGGTTTGGCAAGATAGATTTGCCAGCGAGGTGGCATATCATAAATTTCAGGAGTGGTGGCCGGTGAGAAAGTTGATCCCGGAGCGAAGTTTTGTTGACAAAGACTTGTTACCTCACAATCCCGACGTACTGAGGCAGTTTAGGACAAGAGTGGGCTGTGAACATTTTCTAGAAGAGTGTGTGGATGCCAACGAACACATGGTCAAAGAGTTTTACTGCAATGTAGCCCACATCAAAAAGGGCTCCAAAGTGACCAAGGTTTGGAATATGAAAGTGTTATTTGAAGGGAAGTACCTCAAGGAATACCCTGTCCTTAATGAGGAGGATGAGTCCCTGTACATGGCAAAGTTGGAAATGGGTGAGGAGGTTCGTCCCTGGCTAGCACAGTACCTGGAAATCCTAGGTACCACGCCCGACTGGTTGACTGCTGGAGTCAAGATCTTGAGACAGAGTTTAAACTTTGAGGCACGTGGGTGGGAGACTTTTGTATGTAGCAGGTTGAACCCCACGACACATGACAACACCCTTCCTCTTTCCCGGGCTATTTTGGTAGCTTCGATCATGACGGGGTACCCAATCAATGTGGGGAATATGATGTCGAGGATTATCTCCATTGTGAGTGCCGAGCATGACAGAAACTATCCATTCCCCAGTACCCTCACTATGTACTTCCGAGACTTGAAGGTAGCAAAGAGGCCCTTCCATGTCAAAGTCAAAGCGAAGGCCCCTTTCTCTTGGTACATCATGCAGGGGGATGATAACCCCAAAAGAAAGAACTTCAAGGTACAGCTACTTCTACAATTGGCCAGTCTGAAGAGCCAGTTGTGGTAGTGGCTCCTGCTGAGCCTACCTCCACTTCCACAAATATCCCTCCTGGTCCATCTACATCCACATCCATTCCTGCTGGCCCATCCACCTCAGCAGGCCCGGAGATTCCATCTTCCCGGGCCCATCCTATTACTGCCCACAGTTTGAGCCAGGCACTTATGAGTATCAACAACTAGATGCAGAATGCCTCATCTAAGTTGTCCATTTTGACCACCACTGTTGAGGCTCAGTTGGCTCCTCCAGCTCCACAGGTTCCACAGTCCAAAGAGGATGCTCTTAAGGAGATGTTAGACAACCAGAAGAAAATCCTCGACAACCAGAAGAAACTTGCTGAGGCAATTGATTCACACAGAAAGTCTCTCAAGGAGCTTGCTAGGGAGCACAAGAAGCTGAGGAAGACACGGGCCTCCAAGGAGTCCGTGAAGGAGCTGAGAGCGGATGTTGACAGACTGAAGGCAGATCACCTGCCTTTAGACTTATTGCTCCATGACCCAGCACCAGCAGTTCATCCACAGCCGGAGCAATCTCAGAGGCCTCCCAAGAGAAGGAGGATGATTCCCAGAGCAGATGATGTAGTCATCCAATTGGCCGACCCAGCGGAGGCTTCCTCCAGTCAGCCACCGGATGTATCTCAGGAGCCTGTCCTGGTCCAGGCCCAGGTCCCAGCAGCAGAGCAGCAGCCCACAGGGAACCAGTCCAAGGTTCCCGAGCACATTGAGGACCCTGGGACCACTCAGGAGCCTATGCAGACAGACAGGCCATAGGGAGTTTCCTTATATCCTTAACCCTCTCCATTTTTGATGCTTTATTTAGACTAGTTGGCATTGGGGACAATGCCAGCTTTCATTTGAGGGGGTAGGCCCTACTTTTTGCTTCATGGATTCATTCGGATGACTGTATATATTTTTGGATACTTTTTATGCTTTCTTGATTTTTCATCTTTGGTCTGTATATATTTCTAACATTTCGCTACAATTCTCGCACTTTTATTTTACTTTGGGTCTGTATATAAAGTTATGTTACATTGTAGATATTCATCCCATCTATTGTATATTCGACAAATCCCCTCTTGTATATATTCATTTTACTTTCCGCAAATTTTTNAAATGTTTCATCCAGTGTACTATGCGAGCAAGACTATGAATGAAGCTCAAAGGAACTACATGGTGACTGAGAAGGAATTGTTGGCTATTGTGTTCGCCATGGAAAAATTTCGGCCGTATCTTATGGGAGCCAAAGTCATAGTGCACACCGATCATGCAGCTCTTAGATATTTGATGACAAAGAAAGACTCCAAAGCTAGACTGATGCGATGGGTCTTGTTGCTTCAAGAGTTTGATTTGGAGATAGTTGACCGGAAAGGTAGCGAAAACCAAGTAGCGGATCATTTGTCCCGATTGGAGGAGGAAGGAAAGTCGTGTGATGGCCTAGAGATCAATGACACATTCCCCGATGAGCAACTACTTTCTGTGTCGATGAGTGATATGCCATGGTTTGCGGACATTGCTAATTTCCTTGTGACTGGCATCATCCCGTGTGAGCTCTCTTCTAACCAAAGGAAGAAGCTCAAACGGGATAGTCTGGACTTCTATTGGGACGAGCCATACTTGTTCAAGATTTGCACCGATGGAGTGAATCAGAGGTGTGTACCTGAGGAGGAGCAATTTAGCATCCTAGAGGCTTGTCATTCCTCCCCCTATGGTGGCCATCATGGAGGGGCAAGGACGGCTTCGAAAGTTCTGAGTTGTGGTTTTTATTGGCCAACCTTGTTCAAAGATGCAAGTGATCTAGTCAAAAGGTGTGATCAATGTCAACGAGCGGGCGGGATTTCCAAGAAAGATGAGATGCCTCTAAACACCATTCTCGAAGTTGATATCTTTGATGTATGGGGTATCGATTTTATGGGCCCTTTTGTAAGCTCGTGTGGAAACACTTACATTCTTGTAGCGGTTGATTATGTCTCAAAATGGGTTGAGGCCGTGGCCTTGCCCAACAATGAAGCTAGGAGTGTGGTGGCATTTCTAAAGAAGAGCATTTTCACAAGGTTTGGCACGCCTCGGGCAATTATTAGTGATGGAGGATCGCATTTTTGTAATAGAGCTTTTGATGCCTTGCTTTCCAAGTATGGTGTCAACCACAAAGTGTCTACGCCTTATCATCCTCAAGCAAGTGGCCAGGTTGAAGTGTCTAACAGGGAGATCAAGAGCATTTTGTCCAAAACCGTCAATGCCAATAGGACCGATTGGTCTAAAAAGTTGGATGATGCTCTATGGGCTTATCGGACCGCTTACAAGACTCCAATTGGTATGTCGCCGTACCGGTTGGTGTTTGGGAAAGCATGTCATCTACCAGTGGAGTTGGAGCATAAGGCCATGTGGGCCTTGAAGAAGTTGAATCTTGATTGGGACATAGCTGCTAATCTTCGGGTGGAGCAACTCAATGAGCTTGATGAATTTAGGTTCCATGCCTACTCTAGTTCGTCCCTGTATAAGGATAAAATGAAATACCTTCATGACAAATATACTCGGGGCAAGGAGTTCAAGGTGGGAGATTTGGTGCTCTTATTCAATTCTCGACTAAGGTTGTTCCCGGGAAAGCTGAAGTCAAAGTGGAGCGGACCATTTGAAGTAGTGTGTGTGACCCCGTTTGGTGCTCTTGATTTGAAGAACAAAAGTGTGGAAGTTTTTAGAGTGAATGGGCATAGGGTCAAGCACTACTTGGGGAAGTTTGATGATAGCCATGTGGTGGCTGTTGTTCATTTCAAATGATTGGATGGTAACATGCGTCGTGCCGCGACGTTAAATCAGGCGCTTCTTGGGAGGCAACCCACGAGTTTTTTATTCTTGTTTTTCTTTGATTTTCGTTGTAGTGTAGGATTGATTTTTGGGCTAACTGGTTGTGAGATGTTACAGGATTGAGTTGATGCAATGCAGGACATAATTGAAAAAATGCACAGGTCTCTGAAGTTTCCAGTGCGGGTGCACTACCATTTTGTGCGGACCGCACTGGTGAAGGGTGATGTGATGACTCTCTGAAGTTTACCACTGTGGCCGCGGTCCATTTTGTGCGGACCGCAGTGGTTTGCTAAGTTTAACTGGAACAAGGCTGTGCAGTGCGGACCACGGTCCATTTTGTGCGGTCCGCACTGGTTGGTGAGACTGGGCCCCAGGTCCCTTTTCTATAAATAGGGCCTGAGGGCCTCCTTTTACCCTTTTCGCACCTTTAACTCTCAGAACCCTAAAAATCACTGTGCATCATCCATTTTGCTTACAATCAACTGCTTGGACTTGATATTCTTCATTAACTCTCACATCTGGTACCATCACTTGCTTTTTAATAGATCAATCTTGTTAATTTTCTCTTAATTTTCCTTTTTCTTGTTTTTCACTCTTTTCTTCCCTTATTTTCTTCAATTGAGTAGGTTAGGGTTGTTAATTTTTAGGTTAAAATAGCCATAGATAGTTAAAATCAATGGGTAATCATGTAGAGACACTACTTAGGTGAAGAATTGGACCCAAAATCAAAATACATGGAACCCTTATTTAGTGCCATAACTGGGCACTCAGTGCGGACCGCGGTCGTTTTTGTGCGGTCCGCGGTGCCCCAGTACGGTCCGCACTACCATTTTGTGCGGACCGCGTTGATACCCTCCTGATTGCTGAACCTCAGGCAGCGCGACCGCGGTTGATTTTTTGCGGTCCGCACTGCCTAGATACAGAGAGTGGGTAGTCTGAACACCACCTCTGTGCGGACCGCGGTTGATTTTGTGCGGTCCGCGGTGACCTCAGTGCGGCCGCAATCGCTTTTGTGCGGTCCGAACTGAGCAACTTCTGCAACCTGTCTGCAACTTTTCTTTCCTGCTTCTGCAACTTTGTTGTTAACCGATTACACTGATACTAACAAGCTGATTGAACTATGATTGCAGACAATGGTGAGACAACAAGGTAAACAACCAGGCAGAGGAGAATCTTCCCGGGAAGGGAAGAAGAAGAAGATAAAACTCACTCCCCAAGTCCGGGAAAGCATTAAAAAGACAAGAAAGCTGATAAAAGCTGCGGATAGGGCTACTTCCCTGTCCTGAGTGAGTATGAGCCATCCCGGGAGATCTCCTCCGACTCAGTACCAACATAGATCCCTGACTGGCCGGAGAGGTTTAGGCTACGAGACAGTCCTCCACCATCACCCACTGCCCAAGCACCAACAAATGTTATTTTTGGGTCGTCTGAGGGCTCAGCAGCAGGCAGTGGGGAATACTCCACCTCTCCCACAGCTTCATTGTCTGGAGAGGATGCAGTGGGTGCTGAGGAGGAAGTTGGGGGAAAATAAGAGGTAGGAGAAGGAGGTGAGCCTTAGGTAGGGGGCATTGCTAGAATCAGAAAACCGGAGGTTTGGCAAGATAGATTTGTCAGCGAGATGGCATATCATAAATTTCGGGAGTGGTGGCCGGTGAGAAAGTTGATCCCGGAGCGAAGTTTTGTTGGCAAAGACTTGTTACCTCACAATCCCGACGTACTGAGGCAGTTTAGGACAAGAGTGGGCTGGGAACATTTTCTAGAAGAGTGTGTGGATGCCAACGAGCACATGGTCAAAGAGTTTTACTGCAATGTAGCCCACATCAAAAAGGGCTCCAAAGTGACCAAGGTCCGGAATCTGAAAGTGTTATTTGAAGGGAAGTACCTCAACGAATACCTTGGCCTCAATGATGAGGATGAGACCCTGTACATGGCAAAGCTGGAAATGGGTGAGGAGGTTCGTCCCTGGCTAGCACAGTACCTGGCAATCCCAGGTACCACCCCTGACTGGTTGATTGCTGGAGTCAAAGTTCTGAGAAGGAGTTTAAACTTTGAGGCACGGGGGTGGGAAAATTTTGTATGTAGCAGGTTGGACCCCACGACACATGACAACACCCTTCCTCTTTCCCGGGCTGTGTTGGTAGCTTCGATCATGGCGGGGTACCCAATCAATGTGGGGAATGTGATGTCGAGGATTATCTCCATTGTGGGTGCCGAGCATGACAGAAACTATCCGTTCCCCAGTACCCTCACTATGTACTTCCGGGACTTGAAGGTGGAAAAGAGGCCCTTAGATGTCAAAGTCAGAGCGAAGGCCCCTTTCTCTTGGTACAGCATGCAGGGGGATGATAACCCCAAGAGCAAGAACTTCAAGGGTACAGCTACTACTACAATTGGCCAGTCTGAAGAGCCAGTTGTGGTAGTGGCTCCTGCTGAGCCTACCTCCACTTCCACAGATATCCCTCCCGGGTCCATCGACATCCACAGCCATTCCTGCTGGCCAGTCCACCTCAGCAGGCCCAGAGATTCCATCTTCCCGGGCCCATCCTATTACTGCCCACAGATTGAGACAGGTACTTATGAGTATCAACAACTGGATGCAGGCTGCCTCATCCAAGTTGTCCATTTTGACCACCACTGTTGAGGCTCAGTCGGCTCCTCCAGCTCCACAGGTTCCACAGTCCATTGAGGATGCTCTTAAGGAGATATTGGACAACCAGAAGAAAATCCTCGACAACCAGAAGAAGCTTGCTGAGGCAGTTGATTCACACAACAAGGCTCTCAAGGAGCTTTCTAGGGAGCACAAGAAGTTGAGGAAGACACGGGCTTCCAAGGAATTCGTGAAGGAGCTGAGAGCGGATGTTGACAGACTGAAGGCAGATCACCTGCCTTTAGACTTATTGCTCCAGGACCCAGTACCAGCATAGCACCCCCAACCGGAGCAGTCACAGAGGCCTCCCAAGAGGAGTATGATCCCTAGAGATGATGATGCAGTCATCCAGTTGGCAGATCCACAGGAGACATCCTCCAGTCAGCCACAGGGTGCACTACCTCAGGATCCTATCCAGGTCCAGGCCCAGGTCCCAGCAGCAGAGCAGCAAGCCACAGGGAACCAGTCTGAGGTTCCCGAGCACAGTGAGGACCCAGGGACCACTCAGGAGCCTATGCAGACAGACAGGCCATAGGGAGTTTCTATATCCTTAACCCTCTCCATTTTTGATGCTTTATTTAGACTAGTTGGCATTGGGGACAATGCCAGCTTTCATTTGAGGGGGTAGGCCCTACTTTTTGCTTCATGGATTCATTCGGATGACTGTATATATTTTTGGATACTTTTTATGCTTTCTTGATTTTTCATCTTTGGTCTGTATATATTTTTAACATTTCGCTACATTTCTCGCACTTTTATTTTACTTTGGGTCTGTATATAAAGTTATGTTACATTGTAGATATTCATCCCATCTATTGTATATTCGACAAATCCCCTCTTGTATATATTCATTTTACTTTCCGCAAATTTTTCGTTTTTAGCTTGTTAGTTGTGATTCGTAGCTTCTTATTTTGAAATTTGCAATAAGCCTTTGGATTTCTTAATGCCACGGTTCTTTCCAAAGGTGGAGTGTTGTGTGAACCGGGTGGCTCTTCCCAATGATAGATGGCGTGACAACCTTCTTAAGGGTTTGAGTCCGTTTTTCTTTTTGTTTTTGGAAGTTAATAGTTAAGGGTGCCTCAAGCAAAGCTTCACTTGGGCCTAGCACATTTCCCTTTGATCTTATGGTCAAAGACAATTTGTTGTGTTGAGGATGCTGAAATTCGTGACCTTGAGACTCTTGTATTGGCCGATAATCATCAAGTGGTTTTTCGGGACCATTGTGAACTTAAATATTATCTAAAGTCGTTGTGGGCCTCCGACTCTGTGTGTTTAGCAATCCCATAGCTTGTGTGGTAAGTAATCGTATTGCAAGTCCATGTCCCGAGCCATTGGTCTAGAACTTGCCCTGAATGTTTGTTGAGGCGAAATGCTAAGTGAATTTTGAGTTGAGACATGATTATAGGCTCTCCTTGGTCCAAATGATACCTTGAACAGTTCCATAACCTACCAATGATAAGATCCCTAGTCAACCCTTTTGAGCCTTCGACCTTTTCCTTCAATAACCATGGTACAAGTCTATACCCGTTTTGAATATACCCTCCCTTGGCACCCGATCTTTCCTTTAGCGCATGGAAAAAGTATAATTTTGGGGGGAGAGACGAGGATTGCAACAAAGTGGTAAAAAGGCACAAAAATGAAGAAAAAGAAAGGCAATGAAAAAGAAAAGAAAAGCAAAAAGACAAAAAGAAAGTTCAATGTGAAAAAGAATAAAAAGGGGTTCAAAGAAAAGCCAAGAATGAAAGGTGTGGAAAGTTGAAAAAGGAGAAAAGGTTGGAAATTTATAAGAAAGAGTGACAGTGTGTCTCTCTAACCCCTTAGAAAGAAGAGAAAATGACTCAAAGAGTCAAGTGAATGGATGCCAAATGAATCAAAAGAAGTGCTTAAGGGAAGATGGAACCCACTTAGACCAAAACATTTCCTACCCTGAACCAAAAGCCTTCACAATGTCTCCATAAAAGCCCTATATGATCTTGAGTTGAATGAAGCTTACATTAGTGGATACTCACATAAGAGGCAAGCATATGGTACCTAGAGCCTGACTTGTGGCTTTTTCTTGAGAGAGATGAGTGAATTCCCATTACCCTCGTTCTGAGTGCCATTATCTTAAAGGTGAGGATTGCTTAGGGAGAGTTGAGGATGTGTGAGTTTGGGTTCCACAATGACCGAAGTAATAGAAAAGAATTCTTTGATGTGTTGAGTCAATTCTTAATGCTCTTGTGTCACACTTGATCCATGGTGTTTTACAAGAGTAAATGTGTTAATGATTCATGTGTATTGAGGGCAACTGTTAGTCCCAATTGAGGCTAGTTGAGGTCACTTTAGGACAACTGAAATTTTTCTTGGACAGTCTCTTAAGGGGTGGGTCTTATTTTGTTTGCTTGAGGACAAGCAAAAGCTTAAGTTTGGGGGAGTTGATAACTAGGGATTTTGACGCATTTTATACTCCTTCTTGCTTATGCTTCGATTAGAAATTCATACAAAATAGTCCCAAAAGGGCTCACAGGTTGTACTTGATTGCAGGTTTGATCATCAAAGTGGCGAGATGTCAAAGTTCAGCTCAAAAGGAGTGAAACTTGCACAAGTGCCAAAGACAAGACAAGCTCAGCAAAAACAAGCCAAGTGCGGCCTCACACCACTTTGTGCGGTCCGCACTAGGAGATTCAGAGAGGCTAAATTCCAAGCTAAGAGGCAGTGCGGCCGCACAAGGTTTTGTGCGGTCCGTACTGAAGGCAATGCGGCCGCAGTCGATTTAGTGCGGTCCGCAGAGCCAAGAATCAGAGAGGTTGCATTTTCAGAGTTTCAAGCCTCCGCGGTCCGCATTTCAATTTTACGCGGACCGCACTAGAAGCCTCTGTGGCCGCAGTCCATTCTCTGCGGTCCGCGATGCCAAGATTCAGAGAGCTGTTTTTCAAGGCCAAAGCCCCAGTTCGCACCACGGTCCATTTTGTGCGGTCCGCACTAACCCTTCAGGGGTATTTTTGTCCAGATATTTCAGCCTAGTATAAATAGCTTCTTTTTCCATTTTTAGGGTATCAGATATTGTAATTGAGCAGCTGCACTCGTGGGTTCGACTTTCTAAGCCATTTTGGGCAATATTAGCTACTTTTAATCATTGAAACTTTGTATTTAACTTAGTGATTAATTAATATGAGCTTTTCTTCTTTAACTATGAGTTGCTAGACCCATAAGCTAGGGTTGTGGCTCAACCCTAGTGTGGGAAATTGATGGGTCTTGTATTTTAGGGCTAATTTGACTATGGGTGTTTGTTATTTGGGCCAATTTCATGGTTAATTTCTGAATTAGTGGTTGCAAACACTAGTTGTGTTGAGTTGACTTGAGCTCCTCTTGAGAAAGAGAGCCTAAGTCTCCGAAATTGGTCCAACAATGAATTGGGGCGTACTCAAGAGATTGATAGCCCCAATTAAAGGGTTAAACCTCGAGAGAGTAATACCCGAATTGAACCCTAGTTGCTTGTGCAAATTTGCATACCCAATTGGTCTTGAGAAAGCCAATTTGGGCAAAATCTCTCGAACCACCGAGAGGTGTAGAGTGGGTAAAGTCGTGCAACGGTTATAACATACTCCCCAAACGTGTCAAGCATGCCTTAGATTCAAGTACCCGTCAATTGACCACCTAGGCGGTAGTCACTACCCTAGTGCCTTTTAAACCTATTTGAACAACTCGTAGCATTGTAACTCTTAGCATAATTTAGTTGCAATTACCATTTGTAGATTGATAATAGTAGAAGTAGACAAAACCCCCAAAAATGAATAGAAGTGCAATTAAGAACACACACACAATTCTACACTAGATAGATACTCGATTCCAAATTCTAGCTCTCTATGGATTCGACCCAACCCTAAATCGGGTAAAAGCTGCTCCGACCCTCTCTCGCTACTTAAATAGTAGTGCAGGGTAGGCCGCGATCAGTGTCACAATCAATGTAGGTGATATGTTGGAGGCCGTCGTGATCAACTTTGATAGTGACAAGATGGATGGCTTTATGGAATATGTGAATTCTTTGCAAGGAATGGCGCTATACAACTATACACCCCGCAAACTCTCCTTGGATCTTGAAAATAGGAAAACTCCTCCAATAAAGCCTTCAATCGAAGAGCCTCCTACCTTGGAGTTGAAGCCATTGCCTCAACATCTTTGGTATGAATTTCTTGGCCCTTGTTACTGGTTAATCTTTCCTCTTGTTTCACTAACGTACATGAAGATTCTACATTGGCAGTGCTACAAAAGAGGATGGAGGCTATTGGGTTGACATTGGCGGATAGTCGGGGGATAAGCCCCACATTTTTACATGCATAATATCAACTTGTAGGAAGGCTCCAAACCATCTATTGAACATCAAAGGAGACTCAATGAGGCCATGCAAGAAGTTGACAAAAAGGAGATTATCAAAAGGTTGGATGCCGGGGTTGTCTACCCCATTTCGATAGTTCGTGGGCTTCTCCGGTTCAATGCGTCCCAATGAAGGGGGCATGAAGGTGGTCAGCAATGACAAGAATGAGTTGATTACTACAAGGACGGTGACCGATTGGAGAGTGTGTATGGACTATTGCAAGCTCAACAAAGTCATAAGGAAGGATCACTTTCCACTTCCTTTCATAGACAAAATGCTTGATAGGTTGGCTAGCTGTGCTTTTTATTTCTTTCTCGATGGGTATTCGGGCTACAAACAAATCCTTATTGCTCCGGAGGATCAAGAGAACAACCTTTACATGTCCCTATGGTTTCTCCTTCAAGCGGATGTCATTTGGTTTATGTAATGCACCGGCGACTTATCAAAGGTGTATGATGGCTATCCTCACGGACATGGTGGAGGACTACCATGAAGTTTTCATGGATGATTTCTTGGTGGTTGGGGATTCCTTTAATGATTGATTGGATAATTTGGATAAAGTATTGGCAAGATGTGAAGAAACAAATTTGGTGTTAAATTGGGAGAAGAGTCATTTCATGGTCGAGGAAGGCACTGTCCTTGGCCACAAGATATCAAAGAATGACATTGAAGTCGACAAGGAAAAAATTTAGGTGATTTCTAAACTTTCACCTCGAACTTCCCTGAAAGGCGTGCGGAGTTTCTTAGGCCACGTGGGATTTTACCACGTTTCATCAAGGATTTCTCTAAAGCGATGAACCCGTTCTGCAAGCTTTTAGAGAAAGATGCTAAGTTTCACTTCAATGATGATTGCATGAGATCCTTTGAATTGTTAAAGTTCAAGTTGATAACCACTCCCATTATCACCGCTCCTTATTGGAGTATCCCTTTTGAGCTCATGTGCAATTCTAGTGACGTAGCGGTTGGGGCTGTTTTGGGGCAATGCATCAACAAGATTTTTCATCCGGTCTACTATTCTAGTAAGACCATGAATAGTGACCAAGTCAACTTAACCGTTACGAAGAAAGAGCTCCTTGCCATTGTGTTTGCAATTGAGAAGTTCCACCTGTACTTGATGGGTGCCAAGGTCATTGTCCACACGGATCATGCGGCAATTTGTTATCTTATGAGCAAGAAAGATTCCAAAGCTCGGTTCATGAGATGGGTGCTTTTGTTGCAAAAGTTTGCTATTGACATCCAAGATCGAAAAGGGAGTGAAAATCAAGTGGTGGACCACTTATCTCGTTTGGAGGAGGAGGGGAGGCCGCATGATGGCCTTGAAATCAACGACTCCTTCCCCGATGAGAAACTTTTGGCTATTTCAATGAAAGAGGTACCATGGTTTGCGGATCTAGCAAATTTCCTTGTGTGTGGTATCATCTAGATGATTTCTCTTCAAACAAAACGAAGAAGCTAAAACGGTATTGTCAAGATTATTATTGGTATGAACCGTACCTTTTTCGGATTTATACGAATGGGGTGACTAGAAGATGTGTACCGGAAGAGGAGCAATGTGAAATTGTTGGGGCTTGTCATTCTTCGCCATATGGTAGTCACCATGGTGGAGCAAGAACGATGAGCAAAATGCTAATTTTCGGTTTCAATTGGCCCACTATTTACAAGGATGCAAGTGATCTAGTGAAACAATGTGATGAATTTCAAAGGGCCGGTGGAATCTCAAAGAAAAATGAAATGCCCCTCACCACCATTCTGGAGATTGATATATTCGATGTGTGGGGTATTGCCATCATGGGTCCTTTTGTGAGTTCTTGTGAAACACCTACATCTTGGTCGCAGTTGATTATTTGTCAAAATGGGTTAAGGCCATTGCTTTACCCAACAATGAAGCGAGAAGTATGGTGGTGTTCTTGAAGAAGAATATTTTCACAAGGTTTTGTCACTCCGCGGGCTATCATAAGCGATGGGGGGTCACATTTTTGCAACAAGTCTTTCGACACCTTACTTACCAAGTATGGTGTCACTCATATAGTCACGATTCCCTATCATCCACAAGCAAGCGGTCAAGTGGTAGTCTCCAACCGGGAGATAGAGAGTATTTTGTCTAAAATAGTGAATGCTAATTGGACGCATTTGTCCAAGAAGCTTGATGATGTATTATGGGCTTATCAGACGGCTTACAAAACACCTATTGGAATTTCTCCATACCGGTTGGTGTTCAGAAAAGCTTGCCATCTTCTAGTAGAGCTTGAGCACAAAGCTATGTGGGCTCTCAAATAGTTGGATCTTTTTTGGGATGTAGCCGCTAACTTGAGGGTTGTACATTTGAATGAATTGGATGAGTTCCGGTACCATGATTATACAAGTTCATCCTTGTACAAAGATAAAATGAAGTACCTTCATGACAAACACATTTGGAACAAAGAGTTCAAGGTGGGAAACTTGTTTTGTTGTTCAACTCATTGTTGAGGATGTTTCCCAAAAAGGAAATCTAAATGGAGTGGTCCCTTTGAAATTGTGGGTGTGACACCTTTTGGTGCATTGGACTGAAAGAACAAAAACAATGAGGTATTCCGAGTCAATGGTCACCGGGTGAAGCACTATTTGGGAAAAGTTGGTGATGGCCATGTAGTGGCGGTAATTCATTTCAAATGATGGTAATATGTGTCGTGTCGCGACGTTAAATCAGGCACTTCTTTGGAGGCAACCCATGTTTATTTTTCTTTTCTTTGTTTCTTTTACAATTAGGTGTTATTTTGGTGCTAACTTGATTTGAAGTGTGTTGCAAGGATGAGTGTGCCTTACAGGAATTGTGGACAGAAATTTGGTCAAGTGTTGAAAGAATTGCGGACCGCACAATTATTGTTGTTGCAACAAAAAGAGATTTGTGGTCGCACAAATGACTTGCGGACCGCACAACTAGACGATGGAAAATGACAACTCTCTGAAGTTGGCCTGTTAGAAGAATGGCCAATCTGCGACCGCAACACAAATTCTGTGGTCCGCAACAGAGATCTGCGGCCACACACACAATTCTGCGAACCACAAAAACAAAAGGGAAATTAAGCTCCTAGGTAACAGAGTGCGGATCGCAATTGGAATTCTGTGGCCGCACTCACCTCTCTTTCCCTTAGAAAAAATCGCCAAGTATAAATAGAGGGCTTAGGGCTACTATTATCCTTTTCCCTCTCTGAGCACACAAGCGGAACTAATTTGAAATCCCTTGCTAAATCATCTGCCCACACGTCTAGCAAATGTTGATCACCCATTTCTTGCACTCACTCACTTGGTATGTTTCAATAATCTTGTTAATTTCTCTTAATTCTTTTTGTTTTTAGATGTTCAGTCAAAAGTTTAGGCCATTTGTCTGTTGAATCTAATTGTACATACTTGTGGGGTAAATTTGTAGTGGGTCAATTAGTACATAGATTTTCATGCTTAGATGTTGTTTCCATGTCAAAAATTTGCAAAAATTTCAAGACCTAGGGTAAATATGATTGTCTGTCGCAATTGGTTGAAATCTGTGGCCGCACAAGAAATTGTGCGGCCCGCAGAAATTCAAATCTAGGGCACTTTAGAAAGGCATGGTTCTGCGGCCGCAATGTAAAATGTGCGGACCTGAGAGATCCCATTGAGGCTGCAGAACAACCTATATCCTGTGACTAGAGAGTTGTCAAATTGGTGACTTTCATGTGCGGCCACAAGACAATTTGTGCGGACCGCAGATAACTGGTTGCGGTTGCAAAACAGCCAATTCTCTATCATTAGAGAGTTGTCATATTGGTGGTATCTGAGTTGAGGCCGCAATGAGAAATGTGCGGACCGCAATCCATTTTTGTGGCTGTAATGGAAAATTATGTGGTCAGTAATGCCTATTCTGCGACCGTAGTGAAAATTCTGCGGACCGTAATTCCCTACCATCCAAGCAGGTTTCTGCTGTGTATTTCACTATATCTTCTGGTGTGTCCTTACGTTCATTCTATGTATGAACTTGAATTGCAACCAAAAATTTCCTTTGCTTGGTACAGAACATGGTTAGATCAAGAGGTAGAGGCGACACTTCAAAAGGTAGGGGTGACCCTTCTTGGGGACGAGGGAAGAGACTCCTGCCTAGTGCCCAACAATAGGAAATGAGAAAGAAGACAGCAAGTCAGAAGAGGGAGAGGTGTAGACCTCTCGGAGACCAGTTCTTATGTCCCGTCTAGGGATGTCTCAGAGGGCAACTCAGCCTCTATACATGAGCAGTCAGCCGTCTAATCAACACCGCTAGGGAGATATCAGCTCAGGGATGAGCCGTCATCATCGCATAGCAGCTCCAAAGGGTTTGGAGAATGCTAGTCAGGCTTCTGAGCCTTCCAATACACCTGTTCCCTAGGCACAGGAGATATCCGTCCAGGAAATCCCATATGATGACAAAGGGAGAGATGCCACAGTTGCTGGCCTTGCGGTCGAAGAAGAAAGACATGTAGGAGGACAATTTTGTCGGTTTGGCTGCCTTCTCTAGCTTCCGTGAGTGGCGGCCAGTGATGTCGCTCACTCTTGAGTGACAGTTCTAGTTGAAAGATCTATAAAAGTACAACCTTGCAGTTTTGAGGCAGTTTCGAGAGCGCAAGGGATTGATGTGGTTTACCCACGTGGATGCTAAGGAGTACATTGTCCGGGAATTCTAAGCCAATGTGGCGTATATTAATAAATGGGACAAAGGTGACGAAATTGAGAAACCTCAATATGCGATTTGATCAGCACACATTGAACACTTATTTGGGATTTGACGATGTTGAGCCCACAGAGTACTTAGAGAAGTGTGCACTTGGGGAGGCAACTCGTCCTTGGTTAGCGGAGATGCTAGTAGCTTCTGGACCACCACCACCATGGATCACAGCAGCGGTTCCTATTCAGAGGAACACTTTGACCTTTGAGGCGAAGGGGTGGCAAACCTTTGTGTGCAGCAGACTAGACCCGTGCCAGAATGAGACCTATCTTCCTATTTTGCGGGCAGTTGTAGCTGCTTCTATCATGTCCAGGTACCCGATCAATGTGGATGCCGTGATGTCGGCCAATATCCCTGTGATTTCTAGGCAAGCCGACTCGTCCTACCCGTATCCCAACACTATTACAGAGTATCTCACGGATGCAGGGTAGAACCGAGGTATTATGATATGAAGGTACGGCCAAAGAAGCCTTTCTCATGGTACTCTCTGATGGATGCTACAAACCCAAAGAAGAAGGTTCAGCCTCCAACCACTACGGGCCAGTTTGACGAGCCAGCTATGGTAGTTGCGGAGGCAATTGATGGTCCATCCACTGCGGACGAGACTTCCTCCAGTGCCGCAATGATGCCTCCACCACCATCTTCAGTTCCCACTGCATTTCCTGCCGCAGGTTCCACCTCGGCTTTGAAGCCGGTGCCCATGCCTACTGTCCACTTTCTGCTACGAGTCTCCCAGACACTGGCGAGCCTCAATAACTGGTTGCAGAGAACCACTACAAAGCTGTCTGATATATCCAGTACTGTTGCAGCATAGTCATCCATTTAGGCACCTCAGGTTCCTCCGATAGTGGAAGATACATTGACGAAGCTCCTGGAGAACCAGACCACTATCATGAACACTTTGGTACAATATGGGTCAGTGATTGAGGAGCTGGGAAAAGAAGTAAAGAAAATGAGAAAGTCCCAGGCCTCCAAGAAATCAGTTGACTCCGGAGACAAGTGACCAAGATTGCAGTAGTCGGAGATCTCCCATTTGAGATGATGATTGATCTAGCTCTTATAGCACCAGCAGCACCATCAGCTCCTTTGGCACCAGCTATCCAGTCTGAGGAGCCAGACCTGGCTGTTGACACTGCCGAGGCAATGTGCCAGATGTTCACCAACCCAGTCACTCCTAGAGTTGAGGATGATGTCATCCGGTTGGAGGATACTGAGGGCGGTGTCGTTGCTGTGGACACAGAGATGTCCAAGGAGCCATATGGAGTTTTTTTCACTCTTTCCTATCCTTTACTCTTATTTTGTTAAGCATTGGGGACAATGCTTATTTTTATTCGGGAGGGGGGTGGAGACATTTGATCTTATTTGATGATTCTGAGACATTTGGGCTGTAATTAACTTGATACTCTTTTCTTTTTCTACCTTATTATGTATATATTCTATCTCCTCTCTCATTATGTATATTCATTATGCCTTCAATAGTTTTTTCTTTGTAGCTTTTTTATGTTTGTTTTCTAATTAGATAGTGTTTAATTTAGTAGCTTCTTTTGTAATTAGTAGCTTATTTTTGATTTAGTAGCTTCTTTTTATCTTTTAGTAAATAATAAGCCTTTAATTTTACTAATGCCATAGTTATTTCCAAAGGTAGTTTTGTGTGGACCGGGTGACTCTTCCCAACGATGGATGGCGTGACAACCTTCTTAAGGGAATGAGTCCGTTTTATGTTTAGGTGATAATAGTAGTAGTAATGAAATAAAAGACCTGATTAAGTCAAACTCGGAGAGTCAAACATGCTTCATTTGGCATCAACACACTTAACTACGTGCTTATGGTTAGAGACAAGGTTTTTAAAAGGAAATAGTCTCTAGTTAGTGACTTTGTGACTCTTCTGTTGACTTAGACAATCATCGAGTGGTTTAATTGAACCATAGTGATTTTCAATCTTGAATGTGGTCGTTGTGGGCCCTCGAATCAATCCTCTATAACAATCCAATCGCGTGAGTGGTGAGATGATTTGTTTCTAGTCCATGTATCCATGCAAAAGGTCTAGAACTTGCCCCGAATGTGTTTCAAGGGGAAATCTTAAGTTTTTCTTGGCTTGAGAAGTGATTGTAGGCCTTCCTTGATCCTCTTGAATTTTCCATTGCCTACCAATGTTATTATCCATAGCCAACCCATTTGAGCATTGAGCCTTTCTCATTTGATAGCCATCTTACAAGCCTTTACTCATTTTGTCATGACGCTCTCTTGGCACTCGAGCTTTTCTTAACACTCTTGTGAAACAATGGGCTAAAAATATAAGTTTGGGGGGAGACGAGGAACTTGAAAGAGTAATCAAGGAACAAAAAAGGAAAAGAAATGATGAGAAGGAAAGAGCAATAAAAGAAAACAACAAAAAGAAAAAGGCAAAAGAAAGTGAATAGGTGGAAGAGTTGAAGGGATTCAAAGAAAGGTAATGATCCAAAACATGGAGAAATCAAAGAGGGAGAAAATGAATGTCATGATCAAGAAAGAGTGATGTTAAGTCTCTCTAGTTCCCCAAGGAAAAGAAAGTTCCTCAAACAATTTGCAAAGCATGAGCCGAGAATAAAAAAATGGAGTGCTTAAGGAAATGTGAACCCACGCAACCATAGTGTATCCAACCTTAGTCCAAAAGCTTTCATTACATCCCAAAAAAGAAGCCCTACTTTATTTAAAGCCGAGTAAGCTTACGTTAGTGGTGATCTACATGAGGGGCAAGCCTATGGTACTTGAAGCCGTACTTGCGACATTCTCTTGAAAGATATAAGTGAACCTTTCACAAATCTTTGGATTGAGTGCTAAAATTCTTAAGTGAGCTAGGAAAACGGAGAGTAGATGAGGAGGAGTTTGGGATCCACAATGACCTATATGATAGAGCGATCTTCCTTGATGAATAAAGTCAACTTTTGGTGCTCAAGTGTCACATTAGAACTATATGTGCATAAATATTTAACTTGTCGCCTTGTTGATAATACATAAGTAGTGTGGGTAATTGTTGGTCCCAACTGATGTGTGAATGGCTCACCTTTGACTCGCTGAAATGACCCTTAACTTGTGGAGGTGAGAACTATTTTGTTCGCTTGAGGACAAACAAAGACTTAAGTTTGGGGGAATTGATAAGTGGGAATTTTGACTACTTATTAGCGCCTTTTATCTTTTGTTTTTGTCTACAAGCATTGAATTAAATTCCCAAAACTGATGAAATGTGCAAAATTGCAGGAATGTTGGAAGTGGACTCCCAAGATAAAATCCGACTCAAAAAGGAGTAATCTAAACACAAGGAATGAAAGGCACAGAAGCTTACAAAGTGCGGACCGCAAAATTCCATCTATGGCCGTAAACAACGAAAGAAATCCCACCAAACTTTCTAGAAAACTGCGGACAACATAGGAATTATGTGGCCGCAAAAGAAGAGCTTGAGATCAACTTCAGAGGGCGTGCAAATTTCCAAGTTCCGAGTCCCTCAGAATTGCAGACACACAAGATTTGTGTGGCCGCAGAAGTAAAGATGCGGACCGCATAAGACTAGGTTGCGGCCGTAGTGCTAAATTTACGAACCGCAATTTGTCAAAAAAAAAAATAGAGTACGTTATAAAGAATTGAAGTATTGGCTCACGACCGCATCGAAGAATTGTGCGGCCGCAAAATCTCAGCTCCTGCAAGATGAAGAATTCTGCGGATATCACATGGAATTGTGCGGCCGCAGAACCTCCCAAAATGCATTTTGTGCGAAATTTCAAGCCTTGTATAAATAGACGAGTTTCACAAAATTAGGTTAACTTTTGACATCAGCAAGTCTTGTAGCCATTTTTCTTTGCCTCTTTTGGAAGTTTTCTATATTTTGGAGTATTTTACTATTGATTTTATCATTTTAACTTTACAATATGAGATTAATTAGTATTGCTTATTCTACTTCTTCAATTTCAAGCATGAGTAGCTAAATTTTTACTAGGGTTGTGACCCAACCCTAGTGTGTAAACCTTATGGGTAATGTAATTTAGTGCTTCTTTATTATTGGGTGTTTATTATTTAGCCTTGTTCATGCTTTAATTTGTGGAATTAATGGTTGCAAACATTAGTTCATGCCTATTTGACTTAGTCTCTACTTGAGAAAGAGAGACTTGGTCTAGGAAAACTTGGGTAACAAGAAATTAGGTCAATCTAGAGATTGATTAACCCAATTAAAGGGTTTAACCTAGAGATAATAATAGCCCGACTTGAGCTTTTATCAACCGTTTTGTGTGATACTCATTTGGACTTAAGAAAGCCAAATTGGGCAAAATCACTCTCTGACCAAGAGGTATTGAGTAGGTAATTGAGAGTTGAAGCTATAATACACCCCGATCAATAAAACAAGCATTAAGGTTTTTATCCTATTAGGCAAACACCTAGGTGATGGTCATAGCCCTAGGCTTTTTACAAACTTGAAAAACAACAAAAAAACAATTATCCAAGTTTTACTTCTTTATTTTGCAATCTTTTGTTTTAAAATAGAAATAGCAACAACACCATTTTTGTGGAAGTGCAAATTAAGATAGTTCAAATTCACGCACTAGAATATATACTCCTAACTCACATTTAGCTCCCTATGGATTCGATCCGACGCTTTGTTGGGTTACTATAATTGCAATCAACCGTTTCATACCAAGTTTTAAGGTGTGCAGTGAGGGCGATAGTCAGCGGACCCAGTCCCCATTTCCATTTTTCGCTTCTGCGCTCAGTCGCCGCATCTGTGGCCATGCAGGTGCAGAAAATCCCTCGCACCTGTGACCACTACACACTCTCCCCTCAAAATCGCATATGCACTTCCCCTGCTTGCACCTGCTATCACCACTCCGCAGGTGCGATTGCACTAGAACTGGTGAGCTTCAACATTCCTTCAAACTCCAAATTCGACCCGTTAACCATCTGAAATCAACCCGAGGACCCCGAGGACCCCGAGGCCTCAACCAAACATACCAACAAGTTCTAAAACATGATATGAACTTAGTCGAGCCCTCAAATCACATCAAATAACACTAAAACCACAAATCGCACCCCAATTCAAGCCTATTGAAACTAAGAAAATTCTAACTTCTATAAACGATGCCGATACCTATCTAATCACGTCCGATTGACCTCAAATTTTGCACACAAGTAACAAATGACAAAACGGATCTACTCCAACTCTCGGAACCCCAATCTGAGCCCGGTAACCACAAATTCCATCCTAGGTCAAACTTCTAAATTTCCAACTTTCACCATTTCAAGCCTAATTCAACTACAGACCTCCAAATCACTATCCGGACACGCTCCTAAGTCCAAAATAACTCAACGGAGCTAAAAAAAACCATCAAAACTCTATTCCAGAGTCGTTTACACACAAGATCCGGTCAACTATTTCAATATAAGCTTTCAATCTTGAGACTAAGCGTCTCAATTCATTTCGAAGCCTCTCCTGACCCGAACCAACTACTCCGGCAAGTCACATAGAAATTATAAAGCATAAAATGAGTAGTAAATGGGGACGGGGTTACAACTCTCAGAATGACCGGCCGGAACATTACAGTGTTAAGGTAATTAAGTTGCAGGTTTATGTTAGAAATCATATTAGGCTATATGCTTATCCTGTTGAGACCCACTATGGTTATTTCTACCATTGAGTTATTTCCTTAGATGGCAATTTTGTACTCATTCATATCCATCATTTGCATATCATATCTCAGTCTCTGTTACTATTTATTGTTGTGTTATATATAATTGTTTCGGCTAATTGGCATGCGATTTGTGAGCCTGAGAGACTAGAGAGATTGATGACTGAGTTGGGGCCTGAGAGCCATGTTTTGAGTGAGATTTATGGATTAGGTTGCTCACCGTAACAAGCCTTTATGGCTTATATGTGGATCGGGTTGCACGCCACAACATGCCTTTTTGGCTTTCTCATTATATGATCGGGCCGTAGCAGGCCAAATTGGCTTATTATTAGCTCTTGGGAAGGATTGTCGCCTCCAGATATTGACATACCAGCAGGGAGCACAGGTACCGTACAGTGTTGAATGACCGAGTGTGATGAGCGAGAATTGAGACAGTCAAATTGAGTATTCTTGGAGTGTGAGTACCTGATGATTTTGTTGTGTTGCATCACATGTGATATGCTCATCGACATGTAGATATAGAGATGTAATATTCCTCATATCAGTCCTACTTGGCATATTTTATCTGTATTGAGCTTAACTGTTAAACCTGAAAGCATGTCTACATTCCTGTAATGTTTTCAAACTTAAAGAATGTGTGGTTTATTGTAGTTTTCGGCTTTCCTTGTATTGAGATAGGCGCCATCACATCATGTAAGACTTGGATCATGAGAAGTTGGTATTGGAGTCTAGGTTACATAGGTCTCATGAGTCATGAGCAGGTTTAGTGGAGTCTTGCAGATCTATACAGGGACATCTGTATTTATCTTCGAGAGGCTCCTGAACCCTTAGGAATAACTTCACTTTCTTGTATTCTTGTCGTGCGAATTTTTTTGTTTCGAAAACTAAACTTCTGTTATTATATTCTCTCAAAGATGGTGAGGACATGTGTACCGGACCAGGTAGACAGCCACCAATACCACCAGCTAGGGCCACCGAGAGGTTGGGGCTGTGGTAGAGGCCGAGGTGTAGCTCATACAGTAGCTAGAGCCGCACCTATGGACCCACCAGTTGCTCCAACTCAAGAGCAGATTCCATATGTGGTTGAGCTGGTGGGGCCAGCTTAGGCACCCGCTGTGCCTAATGTAATTCCAGGCCTTCAGGAGGCTTTGGCCACAATATTGATTATTTGCACTAGCCTTGTTAGGCGGTTTCAGTTCAGGCTGCACCAGCCACTTCTCAGGACAAGGGAGGTGCTAAAACTCCCGTTACTCGTACTCCAGAGCAGGTCGTGAGGGACTCAAGAAACTAGGGGTACTACCAGCCCAACCGGTTGTAGTTGCTCAGGCCCAGGTGGGTCCCGTTATGAGTGATGAGGATCAGAAGAGACTACAGAGATTCGGGAGGCTCATGCCTCCATCATTCAATGGGGCTGAGTCAGAGAATGCTCAGGACTTCTTCGATGCTAGAAGATTCTTCGCACGTCGGATATTCTAGAGACTAGTGGGGCCTTATTTACTACTTTTCAACTGACGAGGGTAGCCTTAAGATGCTAGGAGACCTATGAGCGACAGGCCAGCCGGTGCTGTACCACTTTCATGGAACGAGTTCTCCGTTCTCTTCTTGGAGAAATTTGTGCCACCGACCCACAAGGAGGAGTTGTATAGGCAATTTGAGCAGCTACGCCAGGAGGACATGTCTGTGACCCAGTACGAGATGATATTTTCAGAGTTGGATTGTCATATGGTCCGGTTGGTTCCCATAGAGAGGGAGAGGATTATGAGGTTCATTGATGGCCTCAACTACGGCCTGCGCTTTGTTATGACTCAAAAAAATGTATCAGGTGCTATGTTCGATGAGGTTGTTGATATTACTAGGTGACTAGAGTTGTCCGTAGTTAGGATCGTAATGAGAGGAAGGCCAAGAGGCTTCGTGGATCGGGTGGTTTTAGTAGTGTTTCTTCTGGGGGTCAGTCCTACCACAACATGGGTCGTCCTTATAGGCTTGCACAGGTGGCTCGTCCGATTCGTCTTGGTACATCCTCTAGCCATGGTTCGTATAGTGCTCGTCTCCTAGCTAAGATTTTATCTCGTGCTCCATCAGTTCAGGGTTCGTCTGTATTGGGTTTTTCTAGCAGTTATTTTGGTTCTCGGGGTCCGATTCAGTCCCCACTACCATTAACGGATCGGGGTTGGTATGAGTATGAGGAGCTTGAACATGTGAGGAGGTATTGTCCCCATCTCTTGGGAGGTCCAGTTCAGTAGAGGGGTCAGGCTATAACTTCTGCACCAGCTACTTCACCACCCGCGCAGCCAACTTGGGGTGGGGCACAGGCAGCTAGAAGTTGCCCTAGAGGGGGAGGCCAATCAGGTGGCAGTCAGGCTCAATTCTATGTTATTCCTGCCAGGCCAGAGGCCGTTGCTTCAAACACAATCATCAAAGGTATTGTCTAAGTATGCCACAAAGATGCTTCTATATTATTTAGCCCTGGTTCTACTTATTCGTATGTATCATCATATTTTGCTTGTTATTTGAATATGCCTCGTGAGTCCTTAGTTACACCTGTTCATATATCTACGTCTGTAGGCGATATTATTGTTATGGACTGTGTATATCGGTCGTGTGTAGTGACTATTGGGGGATTTGAGACTAGAGTTGATCTCTTATTGCTTAGTATGGTTGATTTCAACATGATTTTGGGTATGGATTGGTTGTCTGTCGTGCTATTCTGGATTGTCACGCTAAGACCGTGACATTAGCAATGTCGGGGTTTCCAATGATCGAGTGGAGAGGTTCTCTAGATTATGTTTCCTGCAGGGTGATTTCTAATCCGAAGGCCCAACGGATGGTTGGGAAGGGGTGTTTGTCGTATTTGGCCTTTGTGAGGGACGTTGGTGCTGATACTCCTATTATTGATTCTGATCTGGTAGTGTGAGAATTTCAAGATGTGTTTCCTGCAGATCTGCCGGGTATGCCACCCGACAAGGATATTGATTTTGGTATTGACTTGGTGCCGGGCAGTCAGCCCATTTCTATTCCTCCGTATCATATGGCACTAGCAGAGTTGAATGAGTTAAAAGACCAGCTTCAGGAGTTTCTTGATAAGGGGTTTATTAGGCCTAGTGTGTCGCCTTGGGGTGCACCGATTCTGTTTGTGAAAAAGAATGATGGTACTATACGGATGTGCATCGATTGTAGGCGGTTGAACAAAGTTACAATCAAGAACAAGTATCTTTTGTCGCACATTGACGATCTATTTGACCAGCTTCAAGGAGCGAGGGTGTTCTCTATGATTGATTTTAGGTCTGGGTATCACTAGTTGAAGATTCGGGACTCGGATATCCTAAAGACGGCATTCAGGACCCGCACAATCACTATGAGTTCCTTGTGATGTCTTTCGAGCTGACCAGTGCAGCATTCATGCATCTGATGAACAATGTATTTCAGCCGTATCTTGATTCGTTTGTCATAGTATTCATTGATGATATCTTGTTGTACTCACGTAGCCAAGAGTAGCATGCCCAGTATTTGAGGATTGCATTACAGAGGTCGGTGGAGGAGAAGCTTTATGCAAAGTTCTCCAAGTGTGAGTTTTGGCTTAATTTAGTGGCATTCTTGGGAAACGTGGTGTCTAGTGAGAGGATTAAGGTGGATCCAAATATGATATAGGCGATTTAGGGTTGACCTAGACCGTCTTCAGCTACTGACCAGGTTGACCCAGTCCCTCTTCACCTACTGGCCGAATATTATCGTTGCTTTGTAGAGGTTTTCTTGTCCATTGCAACACCATTGACCAGGTTGACCCAGAAGGGTGCTCCATTTAGGTGGTCGGATGAGGGTGAGGAGAGCTTTCAGAAGCTCAAGACTTCCTTGACCACATCTCCTCTTCTAGTTTTGCCTTCAGTGTCAGGCTCTTATGTAGTGTATTGTGATGCTTCTCGGATTGGTATTCGATGTGTCTTGATGCAGGAGGGTAGAGTGTTTTCTTTTGCTTCGCGCCAGTTGAAGCCTCATGAGAAGAACTACCATGTTCATGATTTGGAGTTGGTAGCCATCGCAGCATTGAAGATTTGGAGGCATTATCTCTACGGTGTGTCTTGTAAGGTATTTACGGATAAAGTCTCCAACATTTGTTCAAACAAAAGGATCGAAATTTGAGGCAACGGAGATGGTTGGAGCTTTTAAAGGACTATGATATTACCATTTTATATCATCCCGGAAGACCAATGTAGTGGCTGATGCCTTGAATAGAAAGGCAGTTAGTATGTGTAGCCTTGCATTTATTCTTGTTGGTAAGAGACCGCTTGCATCAGATGTTCAATCCTTGGCTAATCAGTTCATGAGGTTAGATGTTTCGGAGCCAAGTCGGGTTCTAGCTTGTTTGGTTTCTCGATATTCCTTATATGATCGCATCAGAGAGCGTTAGTATGATGATCCCCATTTGCTTGTCCTTAAGGACATGGTTTAGCACGGTGATGCCAAGGAGGTTACTATTGGGGATGATGGGGTGTTGAGGATGCATGATCAGATTTGTGTACCCAATGTGGATAGGCTACGTGAGTTGATTCTTCAGGAGGCCCACAGTTCAGGATATTCTATTCATCCGGGTGCCGCAAAGATGTATCAAGACTTGAGGCAGCACTATTGCTGGAGGATGATAAAGAAGGATATAGTGGGGTTTGTAGCTTGGTGCCTAAACTGTCAGCAAGTGAAGTACGAGCATCAGAGACCAGGCAGATTGATTTAGAGGCTTGAGATTCCGGAGTGGAAAAGGGAGCGATCACCATGGATATCGTAGTTGGGCTCCTATGGACTTCTAGGAAGTTTGATGCTATTTGGGTGATTCTAGGTAGGTTGACCAAGTCCTCACATCTCATTCCTATTGGGACTACTTATTCTTCGGAGCAGTTGGCTGAGATCTACATCCGCGAGATTGTTCGTCTTCACAGTGTGTTGGTGTCCATCATTTAAGATTAGGGCACGCCGTTTACATCACAGTTTTGGAGAGAAGTGCATCGAGAGTTAGGAACACGAGTTGAGTTGAGTACATCATTCCACCATCAGACGGACTGACAGTCCGCTCGCACTATTTAGATATTGAGGATATGCTACGCGCTTGTGTCATAGATTTTGGGGGTTCTTGGGATCAGTTTCTGCCACTTCCATAGTTTACCTACAACAACAACTACCAATTGAGCATTTAGATGGCTCGTAATGAGGCTTTGTATGGGAGACAATGTTGGTCTCTGATGGGTTGGTTTGAGCCATGTGAGGATAAACTATTGGTACTAACTTGGTTCAGGATGCTTTGGACAAGGTTAAGTTGATTCAGGATCGACTTTGCACGGCCCAGTTTATACAAAAGAGCTACGCCGATCAGAAGGTTCGCGATGTTGCCTACATGGTGAAAGAGAAGGTATTACTCACTCACCCATGAAGGGTGTTATGAGGTTTGGGAAGAAGGGCAAGTTGAGCCCTCGGTACGTTGGCCCGTTTGAGCTGCTTGAGAGGATTGGAGAGGTGGCGCACCCCGCTTGCTTTGTCTCCTAGTCTATCGAGTGTTCATCTAGTGTTTCATATTTTCATGTTTCGGAATTATGTCAACGATCCGTCTCATGTTTTGGATTTTAGCACAGTTCAGTTAGATGGTGATTTGACTTATGATGCGAAGCCGGTGGCCATATTGGATCAGCAGGTTCGAAAATTAAGGTCAAAGAACATAGCTTCAGTGAAGTTGCAGGAGAGAGGTTAGCCAGTCGAGGAGGCTACTTGGGAGATCGAGCGGGAGATGCGGAGCATATATCCACGCCTATTTGAGACTCCAGGTATGATTCTAGCCCGTTCGAGGATGAGCATTTGCTTACGAGGGGGAGGATGTGACGACCCGACCGGTCATTTTTAGTGTTGTGGCCCCGTTCCCCCATTTAGTACTTATTCTATGCTCACTTGTTGTTATGTGACTTGTCGGGGTAGTTGATTTGGTTCCGGGGCTGTTTCGGAAGGAATTGGGACACTTAGTCCCAAGGTTGGAAACTTAAGTTGAAAGAGTTGATAGGATGTTGACTTATGTGCAAACGACTCCGGAACATAGTTTTGATTGTTTTTTTAGCTCTATATGGTGATTTTGGACTTAGGAGTGTGTTCGGATATTGATTTGGAGGCCCGTAGGCTATTTTGGCTCGAAATGGCGAAAGTTGGAAAAATTAGAAGTTTGGAGGGTTGAGAGGTTTGACCGAGAGTTGACTTTGTGGTTACCATGCTCGGATTTTGGTTTCGGAAGTTGGAATAGGTTCGTTGTGTCAATTATGACTTGTGTGCAAAATTTGAGGTCAATCGGAGTTGATTTGATAGGTTTCGGCATCGAATGTAAAAGTTAGAAGTTCGTAAGTTCATTAGGCTTGAATCGATGCACGATTTGTGGTTTTAGTGCTATTTGATGTGATTTGACTCTTTGAGCGAGTTCGTATGACATTTTAGGAGTTGTTGGTATGTTTGGTTGAGGTCCTGGGGGCCTCGGGTGTGATTCGGATCATGTTCGGCACATTTTGAACCTTGGAGGAACTGTTGATTTCTACTACTGGTTTCCTTATACGCGATCGTGAGTGGGATGTCGTGATCGCGAAGCGTTGTTTGTCACTAATGTAATATTTTTCTATGTGATCGCGAGGTAAGGTCTGCGATCGCATATCTTTGGTAGTTAATGTATCACGAACGCGTAGGCTTAGTCGCGTCTGCGAGAACAAAGAGAAGGTTGGGGTTCACACGCATTTGTTCATTGCGATCGCTTGAGGTTGTTCCTGATCGTGTAGGTCGGGGCAGTCTGTGTATCGCATTCGCGTGTGGGATTCTGTCTTCGCAGAGATTAAATTGGGCAGCTTGTGAATTTGTGCTTAGCGATTGCGATGCATTTCCCGCGATCGAGAAAAAGGTTCATCTGGGCAGATTATAAGTTACAAAAACTAGGTTTTGAGTTATATTTCACAATTTAATTTTGGGAGCTCGGATTAAGGCGATTCTTCGAGAAATTTTCAAGGTAGTGATTGGGGTAAGTGATTCTAACTCGGATTTAGTTAAATTACATGAATATATCATTGTTTTCATCATTTAATTAGTGTTTTGGGTTGAAAAATTAGGAAAAATTGTAGAAACTTCCTTGGCTTTAATTTGAGGTTTTGAAGGTCGAGTTGTGATCGAATTTGAGTAATTTTGGTATGGTTGGACTCGTGGTTGAATGGCTGTTCGTATTATATAACTTTTGTTGGATTTCGAGACCTGCGCCCGGGATTGACTTTTTGAGTTGTCTTTTTGACTTTTGTTAAAGAACTTAGCTTTTTGATATGGAATTGATTCCTATAGCTTGAGTTGATTGTATCGAGTTGTTTGTGCCTAGAGTCGAGGCGTTCGAAGGCCTATTCGCGAGTTAAGGACTTATTGGAGTAGAGATTCGTACAGTATGAGGTAAGTAACCCCTGAAATACGTGTTATGTGGTTAGTGTTGAGGTGACGCATATGCTAGGTGATAGGCGTGTGGGCATGCACAGTAGAAATTATGATCCGATCGATTCTGTAGTACTGTGTAGTCATCAAACCTTATAGATATTCATGTGATCTCTATGTGTTAGAGTAATTGAGCTGCACGTTCATAAGAGAAGCCATGTTAGGCTATATACTTATCCTGTTGAGACCCATTGTGGTCAATTCTGCTGTTGAATTATTCGCTTAGATTGCAATTTTGTACTCAGTCATATCCATCATTTGGATATCATATCTCAGTCTCTATTACTATTTATTGTTGTGTTATATATCATTCTTTGAGCTAATTGGCATGATATTTGTGAGTCCAGAGACTGGAGACATTGATGACTAAGTTGGGCCTGAGAGCCATTTTGTGAGTGAGATTTGTGGATCGAGCTGCACGCCACAGCAGGCCTTATGGCTTATATGTGGATCGGGTTGCACGCCGTAGAAGGCCTTTTAGGCTTTATCATTATGGGATCGGACTACATGTCACAGCACGCCAGATTGGCTTATTATCAGCACTTGGGCAGGATCCGCCCCTCCGGAGTCTGACATACCAACAGGGAGCGCAGGTACCGTACAGTGCTGAGTGACCGAGTGTGATGAGCGAGAATTGAGAGAGTTAGATTGAGTACTCTGGGAGTGTAAGTAATTGAGGTTTTCATTGTGTTACATCACATGTGATATGCATATCGGCATGTAGATAGAGATATAACATTCCTCATATCAGTCCTATTTGGCATATTTTATCTGTATTGAGCTTAACTGTTAACCTGAAAGCATGTCTACATTCTTGTACTTTGTACCAACAGATTTTGAGTTTCTCGGAGATATTATTGTCATATTTCTTGTCATTTCCATACTGTTAAGCTCTGTATTCGGACTCTATTGGTTGAGCTCGTCACTGCTTTCAGCCCAAATGTAAGCTTATTTACTTATTGAGTTGGTTGTACTCATACTACACTCTGCACTTTGTGTGTAGATCCAGGTATTTTCGGGCACGGTAGTTGCTGATTCTGGAGCTTTATTAGTTCGGAGATTATCGAGGTTGCTGCATTGGCATCCTGTAATGACCCAACAGGTCGTACAACGGATTAGCAATCCGCTGCTTTAGTCCACTCAGCCATCTCTCCCAATTGAAAAAGATAATTACTACACGTGAATCGAGAAATAGGTTTGATTGTCCATCTTTTTGATATATATCAGGCATTGCATTCTCCGGATAATTCAAATCGAAGCAATTGGATGTCCAACTCGGGCCTACATGACATGACCGATCAATAGATCCACCTTTGTCATATATTCCATACATCACACTAGATAGATATCATATTCATGGAATACGATTCACTTTCAAGATGCCTTGGTGGTGAAATGGTAGACACGCGAGACTCAAAATCTCGTGCTAAATAGCGTGGAGGTTCGAGTCCTCTTCAAGGCATAATATTAAGAATGCTCATTGAATGAGCATTCTCAATAAGAGAGCTCGGATCGAATCGGTATATCAATACCGATTCGATCCGAGCTCTTAGAATTGGAATAAATTCGGCAGCGGATCGCAAAATCTTGGTGATCTTCTCTATCTAATGAATGGGGAGTCCGCTTTAAAATCGTCCGCATACCTTCTAATTGGTATTTATGTCCAAAATATTTGGAGATACACACAAAAGGTTTGCTTGTTACTAATATAGTCTAGCCTCTTTTCTTCTTTAGATCCCTTGTTCCGCGAGAGCGGTACCAAATCGAGGCAAACTCTGAATACTAGATATGACCTCAAAATAACAGGGGTCAAGGTCGGCTAGTGAGACGATGGGGGATAGAGCATCTGCACATTGCTTGGTAGTTTACGGGCATGATTAACTCTGTAAGATGTATTATGACTTATGTGAATCGTCGGTTGTGGTTTTCAGGTTACTCGGAATTGATTTGGAAGAAAGAGTTTCAACTAGGAAGCTTTAAAAGGGAAGAGATGACCAAGTTTGACAGTTTAGTATTTTATCTCATATTGGAATATTGATGGTTCTGTTAGCTACATTGGGTGATTTTGGACTTAGGAGCGTGTCCGGATCGTGATTTGGTGGTTTGTTGTTGAATTTGGCTTGAAATGGTGGAAGTTCAATTTTTGGAAAGTTCGACCGGGAGTGGACTTTTTGTTATCGGGGTCGGATTCCAATTTCAGAAGTTGGAGCAGGTCCATATTGTGAAATGTGACTTGTGTGCAAAATTTGAGGTCAATCAGACGTGATTTGTTCAGTTTTCGCATCGGTTGTGGAAGTTTGAAGCTTCAAAGTTCATTGATTTTGAATCGAGGTGTGACTCGTTGTTACGATGTTGTTATATGTGTTTTGAGGCCTCGAGTAGGTCCGTGTTATGTTATGTGACTTTTTGGTACGTTCGGACAGGGTCCCGAGGGGCTCGGGTGAGTTTCAGACAGGTTTCAGACTATTTTTCCTTCATTTTTCGCTGTGGTGTTCTGCTGATATCTGGTGTTGCATTTCTTCATCGCGTTCGCGTGGCAATGTCGTGAACGCATAGTGTATTTTGATGGAAGCATCAATTTTTCTTTGCGATCGTGAAGCAAGTCCCGCATTCGCGTAAAGTTGGGGCAAGATCTTCTTTGCGTTTGCACAATGAGGTTGCGTTTGCATAGTGTTGAGCTGGGCAGCTGAGAATTTGAAATTTCTTATACGCGTTCGCGTAATACTGGATGCGTTCGCGAAGCTTGGTCGCCTGTGTGCTTTGTGTTTGCATGAGTACGTTCGAGTTCGCATAGAGTCATTTTGAGGCAGTGTATATTGGTTCATCGCGAACGCGATACTTTTCCTGCATTCACATAAAAGGATGCCTGGGCAGATTATAAAGTACTTTATTTCGAAGGTTTCAGCCATTTTTACATTTTGGGAGCTATGGAGCTCGGATTGAGGCGATTCTCGAAGCAATTTTTACCATGTGAATTGAGGTAAGTGTTCTCTACTTGGTTTTCATTATATTCCATGAATCTATCTTCGATTTTAGCTTGTGGTTGATGAATTTTAAAGAGGAAATTGGGGTTTTTGGCTTAAGGTTTCATAATATGAATTTTCGAGTTTTGAACATCGATTTGGAGTCGGAATTGAGTGAAACTAGTATGGTTGGACTCGTAATTGAATGAGTTATCGGATTTTATGAGTTTTGTTGGGTTCCGAGGCGTGGGTCCGGGTGTTATATTTGGCCGATTTTGGGTTTTGATTAAGGATTCGATCTTTATCATTTGAAATTGTTTCCTTGGGCTTTATTTGATGTATTTAAGTTGCTTTTCGCTAGTTTTTAGCCGTTTGGAGGTTGCTACGTGCGTGATGGCATTTTTGCAGCATCACTTGTCTTGCTTGGTATTGGAATTAGCTTGTTCGAGGTAAGTAAATCTTCTAAACTTAGTGCTTAGGGTATGAAACCCCGAATTACATGTTGTGTGATTGTTATTGAGGTGACGCACATGCTAGGTAACAGGCGTGTGGGCGTGCACCCTATGAAATGTGACTCCGTTGTTTCCATGGCACTGTATGGTGGTCCTATTTTTGTTGATAGCTGTGTTTTCACCATGTGATAAAGTAAATGAGCTATTAATCATGCTAGATATCATGTTTAGGCTTTATTCCAATATTGTTGGGACCCATAGTGGTCATTTCTTGCTGTCACCTCACTAATTTCATTGATATTTCGTACTCAGTCATATTCATACATTCATATCATATCTCAGTCTCAGTTGTTATTTATTGATACATCATATTATTATTGTCGGGCTAGTTTCATGACATCGAGAGCCCGAGAGACTAGAGAGATTGATGACTGACTGAGGCCGGGGGCCAGATTGTGAGGATATTTATGGGATCGGGCTGCACGCCGCATCATGTTTCATTGATTTATGCCATGATTGGCTCGATATAGCGCTTGGGCTGTAGGAGCCCCTCCGGAGTCTATCCACACCCCCAGTGAGAGAATGTACCTACTGAGTGCGAGTGCCGAGTGCCGAGTGATTGTGAGGACTGAGTGACTGTGAGGACTAAGTGACTGTGAGGACTGATCCTGCAAATATGAAGACGCTCAAGGAGCTCACCAAAAGAATCGAGTCGGGAGAGAAGAAAATTGAAGATAACAATAAAAAGGTAGAAACATACAATTCCCAGGTTGATCAGATACTGGGGGCACCCCTGATCTTAAAAGGTTTGGATGCAAAAAAGTTTGTGCAAAAGCCTTTTCCTCAGAGTGCAGCTCCGAATCCCATTCCTAAGAAATTCCGCATGCCGAATATACTTAAATACAACGGGACAACCGATCCTAATGAACACATCACTTTCATACACATGCGGGATTAAAGGAAATGACTTAAATGATGACGAAATCGAATCGGTTTTGTTGAAAATTTTTGGGGAAACTTCGTCAAAGGGAGCAATGATTTGGCATCACAACCTGCCTCCAATTTCCATCGACTCATTTGCCATGTTAACTGACGCCTACGTGAAGGCGCATGTCGGGGCCATAAAGGTCACAACAAGGAAATCAAGTGTTTTTAAGATAAGACAGAGGGGTGATGAAATGCTGAGGGAGTCCGTACCCCAATTTCAAATGGAACGCATGGAGTTACCACTGGTCACAGATGATTGGGCCATTCAAGCTTTCACGCATCGGTTGAATGAGCGAAGTTCGATAGCATCACGACAGTTGAAACAAAACTTGGTCGAGTATCTAGCTGTAACCTGGGCAGATGTGCACAACCGATATCAGTCGAAGATCAGGGTCGAGGACGGCCAATTAGGAGCCCCTTCTGGTTCAGTACATCCAAACAGGTTGGTAGATAAAACCCAGAGGGACATCGACGGGGAACCAAGGATGAACAGGGAGCGATATTAACCATATACTGCGGATCGAAGGAATAATGGCCCGGGACACAATCCCCCCCCCCCCTGAATGATCGAAGGAACGATCGAGGATAAAATTCTTGGGGACTTATGAGTAAAAGCGGTTTCGATAAGCATGTTGATCCCGTGGAGGCACCTCGATTGTCGGAATATAACTTTGGTGTTGATGCATCAGGTATTGTATCGGCAATCAGAAGGATCAAAGATACTAGATGGCCCAGACTCATACAAACCGATCCTTCCCAATGAAATCAAAATTTGATGTGCAAATATCATGCACGCATGGTCACAAAACCAAGGATTGCAGGCAATTAAGGGAGAAGGTAGAGCGTCTATTCAACGAGGGCCACCTTCAAGAGTTCCTCAACGATCGAGCTAAGAACCATTTCAGAAATAGAGACGCCAATAGGAAAGATGAACATGAGGAACCGCAACATGTCATTCATATGGTCGTCGGTCGGGTCGATATCCCACAAGGGCCCGTATTCAAATGCATTAAGGTGTTAATTACTAGGGAGAAGCAGACCCGGGATTACGTGCTCGAGGATTCCTTATCATTCAATGATGAGGAAGTAGAAGGCATTTCTCAACCACATAACGACGCTCTTGTAATTTCTATCTTATTAAATAAAGTTCAAGTTAATTGTGTTTTATTGGATCTAGGTAGATCGGCGAATATCATCCGATCGAGGGTCGTGGAGCAACTTGGCCTACAAGATCAAATTGTGCTCGCAGCTCGGCTCTTACATGGCTTTAACATGGCCAGTGAAACAACTAAGGGTGAGATTACTTTGCCAGTGAACGTGTCCGGAACCATTCAAGATACCAAGTTCCACATGATCGAGGGTGACATGAGGTACAATGCCCTACTCTGGAGGCCTTGGATCCACAACATGAGGGCAGTTCCTTTGACTCTTCACCAAATGATGAAATTCCCGACGTCGGATGGCGTGAAAATAGTATACGGGGAGCATCATGCTGCAAAGGAAATGTTTGCAGTTGATGAGGTAATACCGGTATCAGCATTGTCAACCTCGAAAAAGTCGATCATCAAAGGAAATAGGAAACCAAATAGCAATCATAGCCACCAGCTTCGACCAAATTGGGAAAGAAGGAGGTGAAAGAAGAAGAAGAGGAGGATTTTCTGACCCCTCGAACCTTTGTTGTACCCGAAGACTCCGATGCCACCAAATCAACGGTCGAGGAGCTGAGCAGGTTATATTGATTGAGTACCTGCCCGAGCGAAAGGTATACCTGGGAACGAGGTTAACCCTCGAACTCAGGAAAAAGCTTAATCAATTTTTTATCGATAACATGGATTGTCTTGCTTGGTCCCATTTAGACATGACAGGGATCCCACTGGAGATAATAACACACCGTCTAAGCCTTTACCCCAGGTTCAAACTGGTGAAACAAAAGAGAAGGCCCTAGTCCGAGGTAAAGCATGCATTCATAAAGGATAAGGTAGCTAAACTTCTTAAAATAGGGTCCATTCGGGAGGTAAAATACCCCAAATGGTTAGCCAATGTAGTCATAGTCCCTAAAAAAGGGAACAAACTTAGAATGTGCGTAGATTACAATGATTTGAACAAGGCATTCCCTAAAGACTCTTTTCCCCTGCCTAACATCGATCGCATGATCGATGCCATAGCTGGCCACGAGATCCTTACCTTTCTCGACACCTATTCCGGGTACAATCAAATTCAGATGAACCTGGAAGACCAAGAGAAGACCTCATTTATCACCAAGTATGGAACATATTGTTACAATGTAATTCCTTTGGGCTAAAAAATGCAGGAGCTACTTACCAACGCCTAGTAAATAAGATGTTCAAAGAAAAAATAGGTAAGTCAATGGAAGTATATATTGATGACATGCTAGTTCAGTTCCTGCGCTCAAAGGACCATTTGGCTCATTTGCAGGAAACGTTCGTGATTTTGCGGAAATATAACATGAAACTCAACCTCGAGAAATGTGCTTTCGGGGCCGGCTCATGCAAGTTCCAAGGCTTCATGGTGTCAAATCGGGGGGTCGAGATCAACCCTGATAAAATCAAGGCCATCGAAGACATCACCGTCGTGGACAGCATAAAAGTCGTGCAGAGGCTAACCGGACGGATAGCTGCTCTAGGCCGATTTATCTCGAGGTCATCGGATCGAAGCCACAGATTTTTCTCTCTACTCAAGAAGAAGAATGATTTCACCTGGACGCCTGAGTGTCAACAAGCATTAGAGGAATTAAAATGATACCTATCGAGCCCACCATTGCTTCACACCCCGAAGGTCGATGAGAAACTCTACTTATATTTGGCGGTGTTGGAAATCGCGGTAAGTGGTGTCCTAGTTCGAGAAGACAAAGGTACACAATTTCCTGTTTACTATGTAAGTCAAACCTTAGGGGAAGTAGAAACTAGATATCCACACTTAGAGAAATTAGCACTTGCATTAATAGCGCTTCTAGAAAGCTAAAACCATACTTTCAATGTCACCCCATATGTGTGTTAACCACTTACCCATTTCGTAATATTTTGCACAAACCCAAACTTTCAGGTCGATTGGCCAAATGGGCCGTTGAACTCAGTGGGTACGATATCGAGTATCAACCCCGAACGGCCATCAAGTCTCAAATTTTAACGAACTCCGTGGCCGATTCACGCCAATCCTCATACCCGAAGTTGAAAAAAAGCTCTTATTAAAACGGGCACATCATCGGGGGTATGGACCTTTTCACAGACGGCGCTTCTGATGTGAAGGGGTCCGGGATAGGCATCATTTTGAAGCCACCCACCGGTAAAACTATTAGGCAGTCTATCAAAACTTCTAGGTTGACTAACAATGAGGGCGAGTACGCGGCCATGATTGTAGGTCTCGAGCTAGCTAAAGGCTTCGGCTCTCTGTAAAATACTCGTTTGGCCGAGGGCTTCCAAACACATCGTAAGCTAAACCGGTGCTGACAAATAACCAACCCGCAATGAATAGGGAAGGTATAGTAATGCTATGAATGACCCAGTATCGAATACTGGTAATAATATCAGCAAACGAACGTTCTCCTGTGCTTCCAGACATGCTGAGCTCCACATATTCTTGTACAGTCAAAGAAGATCGATTCCGTAAAAAGATGAGATCAGTAAATGACAATTCACTGAAATTTCATCTTTGTGAGATCGTCAATATTGTACCGAGGGCGTCTTTAGAGTATACCGAATCAGTATAGCTATCCTTCTTCTGACACAGCAACGCAATTTGAAATAGTATCAAAAGTAAGTACTAAATAATTTCTTTTTCCTTACTGTTGATGTTGTAAAATCATCTTCCANGAGAGGATAGGATGCAAAGGTATTTGGACAAGCTACAAGTAAATTTGCACTGCTTCAAGGAGTGGACTCTAGATCACGTACCTCAAGAACAAAACAGTGAGGCCAATGCACTTGCAAAATTGGTATCATCAGTCGAGGAAGATGATATTATCCCAGGGACTGTCGTCCAATTATCGAGATTTATGGTCGAGGAGGGTCATGCCGAGATAAATTCTACAAGTTTTGCTTGGGATTGGAGGAATAAATATATTGAATATTTAAGGAATGGAAAGCTCCCATTGGACCATAAAGAGTCGAGGACCCTACGAACCAAAGATGCTCAGTTCACATTCGATGAAGATGGAACATTATACAGAAGGACGTTCGATGGACCATTGGCGGTATGTTTAGGGCCAGGGGACACCGATTATGTTATACGAGAGATCCACGAAGGCACTGTGGAAACCACTCCGGCGCCGAGTCTTTGATTCGCAAAATCATTAGAGCATGGCAAAAGACACTAAGGAGTTTGTTCGAAAATGTGATAAATGTCAAAGGTTGGCACCGATGATTCATCAGCCCGGAGAGCAACTTCATTCAGTCCTATCCCCATGGCCATTCATGAATAGGGGGATGGACATCGTCGGCCCTCTGCCAACAGCCCCAGGTAAAGCTAAATTCATTTTGTTTATGATTGACTACTTTTCTAAATGGGTGGAATCACAGGCCTTCGAGAAGTCAGAGAAAAAGAAGTTATTGACTTCATCTGGGACCACATCGTGTGTCGATTCAGGATACCTGCCAAAATCGTATGCGACAATGGAAAGCAATTCATCGACAGCAAGGTAACGGAGTTCCTCGAAGAACACAAAATAAAAAGATCTTATCGATGTTGTATCACCCGAGCGCAAACGGACAGGACGAATCGACAAACGAGACTATCATTCAAAACTTAAAGAAAAGGTTAAACGATGCTAAGGGGAAATGGAGAGAAGTTCTACCTAAAGTTCTTTGGGCTTATCGAAGGACATCGAAGTCCAGCACGGGGCCAACCCCATTCTCCTTAGTATATGGCTCCGAGGCCTTAATTCCAGTCGGGGAACCCAACGCCAGATTTCAACATGCAACGGAGGAATCAAATCACGAGGCTATGAATACTAGCCTCGAACTATTGGATGAAAAACGAGAAACTGCACTTGTTCAGATGGCTGCACAGAAGCAAAGAATCGAGAGATATTACAATAGAAGAACAAAACATCGCCACTTCAGAATTGGGGACTTAGTTCTAAGGAAAGTCACCCTCAATACTCGAGACCCAATCGAAGGGAAACTAGGACCAAATTGGGAAGGAGCATATCAAGTTATCGGCGTCATCGGAAAGGGATCTTACAAACTCGGCACAATGGAGGGCAGATAATTGCCAAACAATTGGAATGTATCACTACTCAAACGATATTATTGATGAGGTATGACTTTTCCCTTTATCCATTTGTATTTGATACTAACTTATTGCAAGTGTTCGACCGAAGACGTCGAGAAAACTCTTCAACACGAAAACCTTAGTTTTTTAAGCATGCGTTGCACTCTTTTTCCCTCAGATCGAGTTTTATCCCAAATGGGTTTTTTCGGCAAGGTTTTTAACGAGGCAACAACTATGTGATACCTCGGGAAAATTCAACAGTATCCAAGGCTTCTTTTCAATCAACCTCGAATACTGGGGGGCATCACCTCGGAGGTTATATTTTCGAGAAAAATACTTCATGTAAAAGGGTCTCGATAGGAAAACCTTGTAATAGGCCAAACAGTCAGATGAACTGTGTCCATGTAGAATAGTCGAGTCCCGATGGCAAAACATGTACGAATGTATGAATTATTCAAAGAAGCATTCTTTCTATATCAAAAGCTTTGTGTCTCAAAGAAATTTTCTACTATACGAGCTCCATACTCGTGATTTTGTGGGCCAAACGCAAATACACCTCGAACACTCGGATACTGTCATCGACAGTCAACACATTCGAGTTATCTAAACTCGGATTCATAAGACCTCAAAGAGGCACCCCTCGACATATAGGCCAAGACCATTGTACTCGGGGACTGACATTTCAAACAAGTTCAAAATGTTATCGGGGAATAAGTCCAAGAGGCATACCCGAAGGCTACGGCCAAAATAACGCGGCTCGGAGACGTCCGAATCCCGCAATAAACAATAGGCCTTAAAATACTTTGAAAAAAACGGGTAGAAGGCTATCGCCGGCAAAACGATTAAAAAGGGCTTCGATAAAATCATCCCTCGAAAAAACTAAAGAGGTATCAGATCATCTTAACACAAACGTGATAAGGCACAAAAAGCAAAAGGGTCTCAATCGGCATCGGACCCTTATAAAACCCAATGGGTAAAAAATACATGCTAAGGCATAAAGAAATTTTTACTATGTCTTTTAAGCCGAAAAGGGGGAAACAATAGCCATCTTTTAAAGGCCATATCGGCCAAACCTAAAAGAACCTAAGGGCCAAAGCATTTAAAGTTCGAGACCTTGTTCTCACTCAACTCAGACCTAAGGGTCCCATTATTCCGAGCTCGAATAAAGTCGACTTGAATATAGCTTGAGGATTCATCGTAAAACCTTAAGAGGTATT
Source organism: Nicotiana attenuata (assembly GCF_001879085.1). Taxonomy (NCBI): domain Eukaryota; kingdom Viridiplantae; phylum Streptophyta; class Magnoliopsida; order Solanales; family Solanaceae; genus Nicotiana; species Nicotiana attenuata. The sequence continues at coordinate 61,961 of NW_017670287.1, forward strand.
CTATTATAAGTTCAAAACTTGGCCATTATTTACTAAAAAGATGTGATGACCCAAAAGGTCATCACTTGTTTTTAAATTAAATTCATTGCCCTCTCATGGTTGAATGTGAAAAAGAATTGCTTTTGTTTAGCAACAGTCTTATAAGGATGATGCTTCCCCTGTGCCTTATCAATAATTAATAAGGAAGACCGGGCTAAGCGCAATGCAACATCCCCGAACGTCGGGCCGTCCTCATTACCGTAAGAGCAAACAGGTAAGCTCCAATACATAACTCCTTAGTACGTCAGCGGCTATCAAGATCGCTTTGTTAAGCAGTGACCTTAATAACCGAGAGTCTTCTAAAACTCTCTGCCACAAACTAAAGAATTGAATTACCTTGCGCCTTCATCACTGGCTAGGGCTTTCGAATCAAAGCATGGGCATCTGCTATTAAGAGGGAGCAGTAGATCGTCGATTGAAGAGCCAGGCAGTAAACTTCTATTGGGACTTCTATTGATTATTAATTCGACTCTAGGGACGTCACTGGTTATTGGCCTCAAGACAGAGACGAGCTGACTAGGATCATAAGGTTAAGATAGGGCTAGGCTTTTCTCTCATGGACCTTTTTATATTATATTACGATATACGACCGTTCGCCTGAGGTGCATGATCTCGCGAATTACTTCTGAATAAATTCAGAAATTATATGTAAGAACCATAGCATTTCGCGATTCATTGGTAAATCGATTTTGATTCTCTATTAACCAATAATGTGGAACCACTGGCTGCAAGGAAACAACTGGATTGGCTTTTCTAACTCTCTTTAAAAGAGAATGCTTTCAAATTCACTTGCCCGGCGAGGGGGCGGATGTAGCCAAGTGGATCAAGGTAGTGTTGTGAATCCACCATGCGCGGGTTCAATTCCAGTCATTCGCCCATAATTTATAAATATTAGATAAATGATTGGCTACTTCTTTTTGGCTAAGTCTTTTCTTTTTCCGGCTAGCTCTAGCCCTAGTAGAGGTCCGAGTAGACTAGACTATAAGTGCCAGCCTCTTCCGGGACTCCTACTTCAGGCTCCCCTTTATGATGGTATTTCACCTAGAGTAGAAGAATGAAGAATATGGAAAGGTTTCGAGGCCTACTATAGATGGTAAGCTAGAAGCCTCCTAGTTAGGGCTCTTCCCCAGCGAGATCAAGAATTTTTTTTCATCGAAAACGAAGAAGGCCGAGGATGGCCTACGGTGCGTCTTATTTGAAGGGAACATGCTTTTTTGACCGCCGTGGTATGATTTCCGGGCCCTCTCCTCGTTCCGCCCTTCCTATTGGGATAGCTGCCTTCGGCTTTGCCTGCCCTTTAAGTAAGCAGATATGCCTATGGCTGGAAAGATAGCGAGCGCTATTCTCAACTTAGTCTCTCAGAGGCCAGCGTCCTTCCTTGAATTAAGACTTGAATGAAGCAGAAACCCGGGGGAAATCTCAATAAAAAGAGTCTCGGTTCACTCTTCACCATAGTAGTGTCGCAGTCCATCCGAACCGTCCAATGAATAATAAGAGGAGAGCAAAGCGCCAATGGCGCGCGAAGCGCATGCGGAACGGGCCCTCTTAAGATCATTCTATAATATTCCAGTGGTTGCCGCCAGGAATGACGTCATAGCTCCTGCAAAAGTAATAACAATCAAAGCCGTAGGTGGGTATTCAAATAAAGGGGAGCACCTTGCTATCATGAAAACGCCAGTTGTTACCATAGTAGCTGCATGAATCAAAGAGGATACTGGAGTGTCTTTGGTCTCATCCTCGATACTGAGATATACCATAAGACAATTAAGTTGATTTGAAATCTCGCTATCAACCTCTTGGCCTAAAAAAAGTAGTTCCTTCCTTGCGGAGGACGAATCAAGGCCTGAAGTTGGTTCGTCGAGCAAGAGGAGAGCACCTAATCGCCCTTGATGCCATCTTGATAACTGGACTGAATGTCTCATCATAGTCTATACCCTATTGCTGGTTGTAGCCTTTGGCTACCACGCAAGCCTTGTAGCGATCAATAGTCCCATCAGACTTTGACTTTCTCTTGTATAACCACTTGCGAGCCGATACACAAATTTCTAAATCAAAATTTAGCAGGAAAATGGGATGAAGCCCGCCAGAAAGCTTTTGACAAAATAAAGGACTCCATTCTAGTGCCTACAACGTTCCGACCGGGGGTCAGAATTTCTTCGAATATGTTCTTGAATTTATTCGAGATGTGAGTAAAGCTCAAATTGGCGAAGAATATGGGTCAGGGACAGGGGCATGCCCGACTCTTTAGAAAGTATACAAGTGTTGAAAGAGTGAAGTCTGGGGACAACGGTAAACGTGAGGAATGGCACCTCGGTACTCCTCCTTCAGATGGCCTGCTTTCTGCACCTATTTCATTGCCTTCCATCAGCCGGTTTCACCTTCCGTTGTTGATTCCTCTTCCGGGACTCCTATATAAATAGACGACTATGGGTAGTTCAGGTGCGCTTAAAGTCAACTACAACTAGAAGGCATGCCGATCTTGCCACCAACAAACCTTTGACTGTGTTTCGAGGCCTTAAAAAGACCTCATTGAGCATCACCTCGATTTGCGTGTGCAGTCCGGGCGTGTAACCGGAAAGTCTATATGTGAAAATCTGTGAAAAAATGATAAAATTTGGCTTTAAAATGAATTAAGTTGACTTCGGTCAACATTTTGGGTAAACGAACCCAGACCCGTGATTTGACGGTCCCGGAGGGTCCGTAGGAAAATATGGGACTTGGGCGTATGCCCGGAATCAAATTCCGAGGTCCCAAGCCTGAGAAATGAATTTTTAAAAGAAATTATTTTCTGAAAAATATAAAGGTTTTTGAAAGTGAAATGTTATGTGAAATCGGTGTTATCGGGCCCGTATTATGGTTCCGGAGCCCGGTACAGGTTCAATGTGATTTATATGTGTTGTCGGTAAAGTTTGGTAAGAAACGGGATCCATTTGACGTGATTCGGACCTTAAATGCAAAATTTGATGTTTAAAGAAGTTTTGAGAAATTTTATTGATTTTGAGGTTTAATTCGTTATTTAAGAGGTTATTTTGGTGATTTGATCGCATGGGTAAGTTCATGATGTTTTTGAGTTAGTACGTATGTTTGGTTTGGAGCCCCGAGGGCTCGGGTGAGTTTCGGAAGGTTTTGAACTCATAAAAAGTTACAGGTTTTTCAGTTTCTGGTGTTCTGGCATTTTCTTCTTCGTGTTCGCGGGAGGACCCTCGCCAACGCGATGAGTTATTCATGCTGAAGGAAATTTCCTTCTACGCGAACGCGAGCCCATTTTCGCGGACGCGAATGTCACTCAGGCTCAATTCATCGCGAACGCGATGAGCCTGTCGCGAACGCGTAGACCAAAAAACCGCCCAGTTATTTTAAGTTCAAAAAACAGAATGTATTACGGGAATTCCACCATTTTTCATAAACTTCATCTTCTCCACACCTCTTGGGCGATTTTTGAAGAGGAACTTCACCACAGCTTCATAGGTATGTAATCCTAAGCTTGTTTTCTTCCATTTTTATCAACACCCACTAGATTTCTAGGCCTAAAACATGAGATTAAGGATAGAAAATTAGGGATTTGGGTAGAGTTAGGTCTTTTTGATTATTTGGGAATTTTGACCTCGTTTTGGGGTCGGATTTCAAACAAATTGTATATTCGGGCTCGTGGGTGAATGGGTGATCGGGTTTTGGTCCGAACCTCGTGTTTTGACCAAGCGGGCCCGAGGTCAATTTTTGACTTTTTGGGAAGAATGATGGGAAAGCTATAATTAAGAATTGGAATTGGATTGTTTAGCGTTTATTGATGTTATTAAGTCGATTATGTCTAGATACAATTGATTTGGAGCCAAATTCAAAAGGAAAAACGGTGTTTGAGGTTTGAGTTGGCCGTGGAAGTTCGCGGTAAATGTTCGGTCTAACCTTAGCTTGAGGGATTAGGAGTTGTGTCCTATTTGTTATTTGCTTCTTATTGAGTACGACGTATAGGCATGGTGACGAGTATCTATACGTTGGTGTCAAGCATGACCGTAAGTCTTAAATTGTAAATTATTGTGTTCTTAAGTAATACTACGGATGCTTAAATTGATGATTCTCGGTATTGAGCAAAGATTTAGATTGTTCTCGTGGAAATTACTTATGATTGAGTATTGGTGTTCGCTGAGGTAGCTAGATGTTGGAACAAGATTGGTTATAGCTGTTTCTCCCTTGCCGGGACATATTTGCTTATACTGTCGATTCCCTTGCCGGGATAGTGTAGTTCCTTATTGATCCCTTGCCGGGACTCTTGTTATGATTGTTGTTGATTGTATATTTGGATCGGGTTGCGCGCCGCAACATTGTTATATTTGGATCGGGTTGCATGTTGCAATAATAATATAAATTGATCGGGTTGCACGCCGCAACAATAATATAAATGGATCGGGTTGCACGCCACAACAATAATATAAATGGATCGGGTTGCACGCCGCAATAATGATATAAATGGATCGGGTTGCACGCCGCAACAGTGATATAAATGGATCGAGTTGCACGCCGCAACGGTGATATAAATGGATCGGGTTGCACGCTGCAACAATGATACAGTTGGATCGGGTTGCACGCCGCAACAGTGTTAAATGATAGGGATCGGGTTACGCGCCGCAACAGTGTTATTATTGATTGTTGTAGATCTTAAATTGTTCTCTTATATTTCTCTTAAATTACTGCTGGACTTGATATTTTCCCTGCAACATGTACCCCCTCCCATATTTATTTGTTTATTTCTGTTTTATTTTCCGTTGAATATTATATAACTGCACAGGTTTATCTGGAGTCTGGTCCTAGCCTCGTCACTACTTTGCCGGGGTTAGGCCAGACACTTATCAGCACATGGGGTCGGTTGTGCTGATGCTACACTATGCACTATGTGCAGATCCCGAAGCAGCTTCTGGGCAGTAGCACTTGGGGAGGCTGCCTTCAATCCAGCTAGAGATCCCGAGGTAGTCTTGCAGGCATCCGCAGGCCCGGCGTTCTCTTCTATCTTATTATGTACTCTGTTTTCACTTGATTTCGAGACAGATTGTATTTCTTTCTGACATTGCTTGTAGTAATCATAGTCCGTCCGTGATATTGTGACACCAGATTCTGGGTAGAGGAGTATATTGGCATTGTAGTACTGGCTTTGGTTATTTTATCTGTTTAAGTCTTCCGCTTGTTCTGTTTATCGTTAATATTCAATGTTGATTACCTGTTAATCTAAGTTGTTAAAAAGGGTTAAAATATGAGAGTTAGTGATTTCTATATTTTGCGGCTTGCCTAGCTTCTACGAGTAGGCGCCATCACGACTCCCGAGGGTGGGAAATCCGAGTCGTGACAAAAACATAAGGGTTTGTTTTACTCTGAGTTCGAGCTAATGCTAACCCGATTATTGAAGTTGTAACAGCAAAAAAAATGTCGCAAGGCAAAAACAAAGCAAACTTTACCGCGAGTCAGAGATAAAGCGGAAATAAAGGGGACTTTTTATACATAGAAGGTATTTACGATGCTCACAAGGGGCCTTACACAAAAAAAAAAACAAAATCCTAACTATGCCAGGGGCTAGTTTCTCCCTCGGGACAGCTTCCTCTTTGGGCCCCCCATCATTATCAGACCCGCCTTGGCTGCCTTCATCATCATCATTGTCGGAAGAGGAGACGAGAAATCTGGCATCAGCTTCGAGCGCCTTTGCCTGAGCTATCTCTTCAGTGAGATTGTAACCTCGAGCTTGGATTTCCTCGAGGGTCTCCCTTCGGGATTGGCACTTGGCCAAATCATTACTCCATCGCTCTCGGTCGAGGGCTTCCCTTAGCTGCGTTTGAGCAGCTTCAGCATCCCTTAAGTATACGACAACGATTTTGTCAGTCGTGACCTTCGTCTTATCGACCTCAGCCCGGGCCTCAGCAAGCTTGACCTCGAGCTCATCAATCCTTATGGCCTGGGCCAAACTTTTCTCTTTAGCACCCTGGAGTTGGGCCTCAGCCGATGCCTGTTTGGCTAAAGATGCCTCCTTCTCCACAGCAAGGCGGTCCATATTCTCCTTCCACCGATTGCAATCGGCCTTGACTTGATCGACCTCCCTGCAAAGCAGCTCGATCTTATCCAGTTTTTGCTGCAATTGAGACACTATAGTATTAGCCTCCACAGTTGGGTCGAGTAGACCAAAAGCTTTCAAAATGACAATTACCTGCTTGTCTAGCTCGGCCTCATCCGTACGAACCTTGGCCATGTCTGACCGAAGGTCCCTGAGATCCTCCTCCTTTTGACTGCAAAAGGAGCTTCAAAGCGTTCCTCTCATCCGAGGTCTTCTAGAGCTCGGCCTCGCATTAGTTCAGGTCGGCCCTAAATTTGGTAAAAGCCTACACAAGAAAAAGGATATCAGTTAGGGTAAAAGGAGTAGAAGAAAAAGAAAATCACAACGATAGGGATTAATGCTTACTCGGGAGAAAAGACGTTGAGCCTTTTCGAAGAGGGTAGATGCGTCGTTAGATCGGCGGCATCATCGACCCCGGTGAAACAATCCTGGAAGGGATCCTCTTCACCAGGGATTCCACCCAAGTCAGGTGTTTGCATAGCCCGAGCCTCCCTTATGGCTTCTTCAGAATGAGTAGATAGAGAGGGAGAGTGAACCATTGTCATGGCCTCGAGCGAATCACTCGGGGCGTTCTGTTCAGTATTGGGGATTTCGGAACTCGCCCCCTCCGGTGTGCTTGTTGATGGCCGAGGACCAATCTCGACCTCGGGCGATTCAGGGGCCTTACCCGCATCTTTCTTCGAAGCCTCTTCATCACGAGGCAGAATTTTCGGCTCAAAGGGCTTGGCAACTTCAATCGGCTTCCTGGTTCGAACCACTAGCGGCAAGTCTTCGCCCTCGTCTTCTTCTTCATCATCCAGCTGGTGGACTGAGTCTATATCCACAGGAATGAGTTTCCTCCTGCGTCTTCGACCTGGAGCCCTTTTGTCATGGGGGTATTCGGGCCTCGAGACCCTTTACCTCTTATTATTATCTTTTCCCGATTTTGGAATTGGGGACTCAGTTTCTTCCCCAAACGGGGCCAGCCTCATTTCAGAAACGTCTCCGATGCCTGCACGAAGGAGAATTGGATATGAGTAAAGAAACATCTCCGATAAAGAGAAAAATATCAGAAGCTTACATGATGAACTTACCATGATGTTTGGCTTCCCATCTGCCCCTCGCCAAGTCACACCAACGGCGTTCGTTATACGAGGAGGTCGCGGCTAGTTTCTGAACCTAGTCTTCAAGGTCGGTGACCAAATAGGGCATCCAAGAGACAGCTACAAAAAATATGAAGGCATCACGCAATGTAAAAATGGAATATGAAAGGGCTACCAAATTTCACTTACGATTGGGGTTCCACTTCTCCGGGAATGGCATTTTCTCCTCTGGGATAATATCACAGGTCCTCACTTGAATGAACCGGATAATCCAAACACGATCTTTGTCCTCATCGTTGCTAGCAAAGAAGGCCTTAGTCGACCGGCGTTGGAGCTTGATCAACCCTCAGAAAATCTGAGGTCGATACAATCGGATAAGATGGTTAAGGGTGAACTCTAGCCCCTCGACCTTGCTGGAGAAGTAACGGAACATGATCACTATGTGCTAGAAAGAAGGATGGATCTGGCCGAGGGTGACCTGGTACCTCTTGTAGAAGTCGATTACGACTGGGTCGATGGGACCCAGTGTGAAGGGGTAAGTATAGACACTCAGGAACATATGAGTAGTGCTACTCTCCTCGGGGTCGGGGATCTGTACCACGACCTCGTCCCCCCAGCCACAATCTTTCTTCATGGCCTTGAGGTATTTCTCCATTATCGAGCATATATATCTCGATACATGCTCGCACCGGCCAGGAACCACAGTGGGATTCTTGACTTTGAAGTCGTTATTTGTTACACAGGGGCCGAGAACAATCTCGTGAAGAGCTGGCGAATCATCGGGCGGATGGGAAGAAGAAGAGGTAGCTTTCTCTATTTAAGGAACGATTTTGGAGGTTTTCGCCATCGTTTCAGGGTAGAGGAAGCGGAAAGCGGTGGAGTTTGATATCTTTTGGTGCTAAAAGGGTGGGAGCAGCAAGTAGAGAAAGAGAGAGGTGAAGAGAGGAAGAGATCAGAGAAGTTTGAAGTTGGGAGAAAAGTTCTTAATTTGATTAAAAGCCCTATATTTAAAGGAACACGGTGACGGTTCAGCGGCGCTAGTGGCCGACCACCACTGTCAATCATTTAATGTTTTGGGAAGTGGACCTACGGGACGTTTCCCTTACCTCGAGCACTTATGTCATGAGATGACATCATCATCAGGGACTCCGGAAAATCGAAGCTCAAGTCGTTTCTTATCATTTTATTCTAAGAAACGAGGGGACTACCTGTATACGGTAGAAATTAGGGCTACCCGATTTCGTTCTCCAATAAATAAGGTGATACCACGTCGAGAGGTCAGGGCGCCGAGCTCGGGGTCGAGGCTCCTTTCTAATATCGAATCGAGGTCGATAAATTTAATTCGAGGTCAGAAGAAGGCCCACTTCGAGATAATCCCGCTAGGGTTCAATAACAGAAAGAGCGAGATTCCCATAACGACCGGAAGATCATGGTGTAAATTCCGGAATTTATCCGTCCTTGGCGGTTAGACAGTTGTCCAATTAGATTCCATACCATAATTAGAAGTGTACCTTATTTAGGATTCCCCTATTACATAAAGGGGAGCTCATTCATTTGTAAACACGATTAAAAAAACAAGAAAATATACACTTATCACTTTCTTGCTTACTGTTCATCAGAGTTGCCTTATAATTTAATGTTCTTACTAGCCCACCTCGAGGCTGTCATAGCTCGAGGTCGAGACTTGGCTTGCATACTAGTTTGACTTGCTTTATTTCTTCAGCTTATATATTAAACTCCTTGTTTATCAATTGGTATTGAAATAAATTACATACCTTTAAAATTATAATATAAATTTAATTGTTACTCGAATTTTTTGGTAAACAAATACCAAGAGAATGGAGATTGGGGAGAGAGATAAACTGAAAAAGATTAAAATTTGACCGGAAAAGATGGAAGCTTGCTGGAAAAAAAAATTGCCGGCAACATCTATTAATGTCTCTTTGTTATGCTGACAAATGGCATTTTTCTTCAGAAGAAAGACATTGTTTATGGGTATAAAATTTGGATTCACCCAGCAAAATTTTCAAAGATTAAAATAAAAAAGATTATACTAGTAGTTAAAAACCTCCTGATGAAACAGTTGGATAAATTAAATAGAAGTTAAAACCAGATGATCATTATAAAATTGTTAGTTTCTAACCTACAAACACTTGAGTAGCTTTAACAATCATTAGACAAAAAAAAATTATTACATCATCAAAAAGAAACAAGACTTGATGTGTGACACTGCAGTCTCGAGGTGTGACTCACTACTAGAAATCCGGGTTTTAGCGATCACGAAAAGCGACCAACATTGGTTTGTTTATGCAAAATACCGACCAAAACCCGTTCAAACAGGCTTGGTCGGTAATTTAGTGGTCGCTTTTGTATGCCGACCAAAGTTGGTCGCAAAGGTAAAAGGACCAACTGTGTAATTTAAAGCACATACCGACCAACTTTGGTCGGTAATATATTTTAATAATTTAATTTTACCGACCAAAGTTGGTCGGTGTATGTAAATTACGTTATATTATTTTTTATTAAAATCTAAAGATTAGCGACCAAAGTTGGTCGGTAAATTAAAAAATATTTTTTTTAAAAAAGTAAAATTTAAAAATTAGCGACCAAAGTTGGTCGGTAAATTTGAAATCTGGGTAATCCTTGTTCGTTAACCAACCAACTTTGGTCGGTAATTATTAATATTTTTTTTTAAGATTAAGCGACCAACTTTGGTCGCTAATCAGAAGATTTTTTTTAAAATTAAATACCGACCAACTTTGGTCGGTTTTCTGGATTTTAATTTTGGCATAAAATGCCTGTTTTGGCAGCTACACCACCTGCCAGCATACCAAAATTCCTAAACAGGCATTTTATGCCAACAACAACAACAACAACAATAACAACAACAACAACACAACAACAACAACAATAACAACAACAACAATAAACAACAACAACAACAACAATAAAACAACAACAACAACAACAAACAACAACAACAACACAATTCAATAAATACATTAAAACTAACAAATTAAAGTTCAATAGAACTAAAAAATCCAAAACCAAGTTAATACTTATTACAACTAGTTCAGAACCGGTTCTATTTGTCTAGTTCAAAGTATATACAAGTCAAGGAGTGTTTTGTACAACATCATCATCACTGTCTGATGAACTTTCATCTAAAAGACAGTATCGAGAAGGGTCTTGTCGAGGACGTGAAGAACGACCACGGGGAGGATGAGAGGAACGATCACGAGGAGGACGGAAGGAACGCTCACGTTCTAGTCGAGCCTCTGGCGATGACACACAAGACCGGGGCAACAGAAAAGCTCCAATAGATAGGAGAGTTCTGATCTAAGCTTGCATGCCGAGGAATTGAGCATCTCTAACCCTTTCTCTTTCCTTGGCCGCTTCTAGCTCGGATGTGAGCTTTGTCACAATCTGCCGCATAGCGGAGAGGCTCTCCCCATTAAGTTGCTCGCCTTGCGAGGAAGTCCCTATTCCTTGCATTCCACACTTATAGCGATGGAACTTTTTAGTAGGAAGCCCGTATACCTTCCCCTATTTTGGACCGCCAGCAGACTCCATCCATATTCTTTCAGCATCCTCATCCGAAGGTTGGGTTGGCTCGCCCGATTCACCAGCTGGCTGAGTGCGGATGAATTCCTCCACATTAGTTTGGTAGCGACCCTATACGAGAAATTTAAATTGAATTAGTATTTCAAAATTTATATAAAAATAAATTAAAATACTTAAAGAAAGTGAAAGCTTACATATACAGTCGAGGCCCGGTCCTCGACCCATCTTTCTTGATCCGACTCTTTCTTCTTCTTTACATATGCGTCTCCTTGAATAGCTCATCATGGTTCATTGGATGCCCCAACTTCTTTTCCTGAAAACAAATTAATTTAGTTAATAAGCTGAATAGATATACTTTGTAAATTAAAATAATTTAAGCAATTACGTACCAATCTTCTTTTTATTGTCCCTAGGCTTAACCACACCTCCAGTGTGCAAGGAGCCTCTCTTCTCAGATGTGCGAGCTTTCTTCCTTTTTCGCTCTTCTCTAAGAACTTTGCTATAAGCCATTGCCTTTGCAAATCATCCCATAAATTTTGAAGTAACCAGTCAGGCTTCTTGTTCTTCTTTCTAGCTTCGGAGAAAGTATGCGACAATCGCTTGCGAGCTTTGTGATGAAAATTTGCAGCCACTTCCGCGCTATAGCGGTGTTCCCATACACACTTTCTCTGTATTTCAAAATTTAAATATTAAACAAGAAATATCATAAATATAAATTATTAAACAGCTTAAAAGAACATTTATACCTTAAATTGATTGAAAATTTGCTCCTTCAGCGAGAATGTGAAATTAGTCCAAGTCACATAAGGGCCATCATAAAGCTTTCTGATGGCTTTGGTGATTATCCTCGTAGTCCTATTACTCGGGATGAACCTACAATTTAACAATAAAAACACATTAATATCTTAGTAAAAACTTTACAAAACAACAAACGCAAAAATAACAAATAACTCTTACCCATCACCCTCAGGGACTATGATGATCCTGCCATATTGATCATAATGCACCTCCTCGTCATCATCAGCATCATCGTCTGAAGCATGTATATCAGAGGCATGTGTGGATGGTGTAGGGGGGTCAGAGCTACTACCTCGCAGGCGAAGGCCTGAAATAGATGGAGTCGCTGATGAAGATGGTTGCGATCCCTGTGACTACGGCATAGCTGGATGGACCTCAAGTGGCTGTGATACTCATGGCTCTGACCCGAGTGGCTGTGGTCCATGTGGCTGTGACATGGATGGATGTGATCTATGCGATGCAGATGGCTGTGATCCATGCGATACAGATGGCTGCGATCCACGTGGTCGTGAGGCAGTTGAACTGTATGTCGGATTTTTAGTCCTGTGGCCCTGTGATGAAAGACCTGGTGTCTGCATGAAGGTGTAGGGCTCGTGATGTTGTGGCAGCTCAGAATAGCCGTGGGGTGGAGGATAAGACATAGGCATCTCTGTAGAGGGTGGACAAGAAGGAGTATTATTAACTACCCTCCTCTTTTCCTTCCTAGCCTTTTCTTGACCCAGAGAACCAGTAGGGTCATTGTTACCTTGGCCCTTGCCTGCCATCTGCATAATATAATACATATTTAGATTGAAACATACAAGAAACTAGCTACAAAACAAGAGTTATTTAAAAAACCAACTTTTTAAAGCTCATCGACGTATTGTTCCTCGTCCAAGAATTCTTCGTCCTCACTTGTTTGAGCTTCATCAGTTGATTCTTCGTCCTCATTTTCTATAATTGTTACTTCATTTATATCAACTTCTTCCAATATGTGTTCAGGATGTTCCAAATCATTTTCTAGCTGATCGTCCACTATTTGGTGAACACTGGAAATATCGTTTTGATATGCAACATCTAACACATTCTCCACTTCCACCCTACCTACATGCTTAGTTTTATTACAACCCACCAATCGGACTTATTCCGCCGCAATGGATAAGGAGCATAATACACTTGCCTAACATTATGTGCAATTATGAAAGGATCATAGCGATCATACTCTCTCGTATGATTAACCTCAATCATGTTGTATTGATTGTGTACTCTTGTACCTCTTGTTGGATTTGGGTCAAACCACTTGCATCTAAAGAGTATCAATTTCTTAAATGACCAACCTGTATATTCTAGTTCTATTATTTCTTTGAGCACACCATAATAATCAATATCTCCAACTTGGTTGCCATCACCACCTTGAACCCACACCCCGCTGTTGTTGCTATTTTTATTTTTAGAGCAATCCTCTGTACGGAACTTATAACCATTCACTACGTACTTAGACATTGTTGTGACCTCAAGCCCAGGTCCCCAAAATATATCTTTCAAAATTGGTGTACACCATTATTTGGATTATTTACCTACATAGTGTTAAAAAATTCATAAGTTAGCATAACTTACAAACATTATTTACGTACATAGTGTTAGAACATTATCAGGATAAACTTACAAATTGTAACCACGTATCAAATCTCGTATATACAGCATCATGGCCAAATTGACCCACGAAGTGACTGTGACACATCAAATATTTTTAGTAGTTGCATCAAGATGTAATCACAGGGAATTTTATATTTTGAAAACTAATAAATCATTACTTACTTGAGAAATGGTACAACTTCGGGACAATTTAGCAACACGTGAAGTGTAGCTGACTTGTACTCCATATCACTCAAACTTCTCTTTGTAACATCCTTAGAACATTGGCCTGGTTGATTAAATATGGACATTGGCGGATATAATGGATCATTCACACATTCGACCGTGTGCCTATTGGGCCTATTCCTAGAACATGGCACGTTACTCTCAAAATAATAAGAACAAAAATGAGCAGTTTCCTTTGCAAGATAAGCTTCGCATATAGATCCTTCAATCCTATTCCTCTGCTTAAAAAATTGTTTGCATTTGCCAATTGTCCTACATACTGTCATGTTAACCAAGAACATTCAAATAAAATAGAAAATTACATCAAACTTATAATATTACTTCCCAAAGAGATACATCCATCTGCATTGAACAGGCCCTGCAAGTCGTGCCTCGTGTACAAGGTGGATTGGAAGGTGTTCCATCACATCAAGAAAACCACATGGAAATATCTTTTCCATCTTACTAGAAGTTACACGAATGTTCTGATCGATCCGGCGTAGGTTTTCTTCCCTTAATGTGGTAGAACACAAGTCTTTGAAAAACAAACTAATCTCCGTGATGGGTTTCCAGATTCTTTCAGGCAAACCACAAAATGCAATAGGCACTAAGGTCTCCATGAAAACAGGACAGTCATGACTTTTCAAATGGCTCAACTTCCCTACCTCCATATCTACTTTTTTTCCAAGATTCGACGCATAACCCTCAGGCATCTTCAATTTCGTAACCCAATCACAAATTTGCCGTCTTTCCTCCAAAGTGAATGTGTAACTTGCTTTGGGCTTGAACACTTTACCATTGTTTGTTGTCTGCAAGTATAATTTAGGCCGCCTGCAATATTCTTGTAAGTCCATTCTAGCCTTCGGGTTATCCTTTGTTTTACCTTTAACATCCATCACTGTGTTGAACAAATTATCAAAATAATCTTCTCAATATGCATGACATCAAGGTTGTGACGGAGAAGATTATCCTTCCAATAAGGCAACTCCCAAACTATACTCTGTTTCGTCCAATTATGAGTAACATCATATCCGGGGAATCTATAAGGTAGAGCTTCAGTAACTTTATTGAAGTTCTGGACCCTCTCCCAAATTTTCTCACCTGAAAGTATCGGAGGTGGAGAATCATATTCCATTTTATTCTTTTTGAATGCATTTTTCATCCTTCTAAACTCATGATCATGAGGCAAGAATTGACGATGACAGACAAACCATGATTGCTTTCGGCCATGTTTCAAAGTGAACGCTTTACTATTTTCCATGCAGTAAGGACAAGCTAGCTTCCCAGTAGTCATCTACCTAGACAACATTCCATACGCAGGAAAATCATTAATAGTCCACATTAAATTAGCACGCAAATTGAAATTATGCTTGGTTGATATGTCATATGTTTCAACACCATCATACCACAATTATTTTAGCTCATCAATCAAAGGTTGCAAATATACATCAATCAAACTTTTCGGATTACGTGGACCGGGAATAATACAATTTAAGAATATATATGAACTAGTCATGCACAACTCGGGTGGTAGATTATTGTTGATACCCAATTTTTTCCTATTTATATTTTAACATGAAAGTTACCTTCAAATAGTATATGTATACATATATAGGCATATCCAAGTGTTTCCTTATTTTTCCTTAATTTTAAAGGATTTTTAAATCAATTTATTCCCCTATTTTATCCATAAAAATCCAATAATTTCTTCTAAAAATTATTACTTTGGTAATTCCTTTGTTGGAAGTTTATATTTAGGCTAATATATAGCTAAGGTAATTTTGCATATTTTTACAAAATTATTTAGTATTTTTAAGGCTAAAATTGTATAATTGCAATATTAGCCCCTTTTTAGATTTAACTATGTTTTATATTCATAAAGATAGGTCTGGTATTTTTAATAATAAATTATATACTATAAGTCTTTTTAACACCTTTAATTTATTCACAGAAATTATTTTATTATTTTTATAAATCAAATAGGGAAAATTGGCTATTTAGATGATAGCCCCATTTTATTTCGATTGTAGCCTAAATTGGACCCCAATTTGAATCCCAATTCCCTGGACCAATTCCATTTAAACCCCGACCCAAACCTAATTAAACTGTCCCATACCCGGATCCCTACCTAACCTTTTAAATCTCAGCCGTTGATCATTTAGATCAACGGCCATCGGCTGCCCTTACCTAATTAAGCCCAAAAGACCTCCCAAACCCTTTCATTATTCACCACACGCCACCTCTGAAACCCCTCATCTCTCAAATCCTCTCTACAACACCCTCAAACCCTAGCCGCCGCCACCCTAATCCGCCCTAACCTATGGCCTTCCAAGATCATCGGAGACCTGTGCCAGCCTTCCCTTGCTCTTTTCTGTTTGTCCTTATGGTTTCAAGGCTAGACTATGAAGAACTCTGGTCCAGCCTTCGTTCGATTTCAGTTCATGGCCCTTCTCCGGTCATCTTTGGCTTTTCTCCGGCCAGCTATGGCCATTCGAGTCAGATCTTTGACTCTCCTAGTTAGATCGATAGCTTTCAAGGCCTTTCTCGTTGCTTTTGGGTTCTTCTGAAGCCCTAATCTCTAAGATTCTTTCGATTTCTTTCAGACCTGTTTCAGACTTATGCTTGCTTTGAACTTCTCAGCATTTTCTCGAAGTTCCTATAAAATTTTGCTTTCAAAACTCCTTATCTTTTCCTATTAGGTTTTCCTGTTAAGTTATTTCAAATCTTTTCTCTGATTTTTGACATGTTTTGCTATGTTTGCTCGTATTGTTCTTCTATCTGAGTTTGCATGATAAAAGCCCTAATTTCTTTTGGCTGTTTGATTAGACGAATGCTTAAGTTTGTTTGATTTGTTTGTTTGTCCTCTTTTAAACACTACTATTGTTGAAAAACCCTATGTCCTTGGGTCCGAAACTGTTTGTTTAAGTGCTTGACTTGATTTGAAGTTCTTTGTTTCAGAATTTCCTTTCCTTTATGTGATTCCTTTGATTCTGGGTTTCTATCATCTTTAAAACTTGACTATGCTTGAAACCCTAATTTTTTCAAATAGGGGTTTTCTTCATCTGCTACCTTCGCATGCTTCTGATACTCTACTTTCTTCACTATAGACTCAATGTGACTTGACCTATTTGACTACTATGGCTTGAATGTTTGCTATCTACTGAACTTTGTGCTACTATTGCATGCTAGTTCTTTTTGCCAATAGGTTTGGCCTCGTATGTCTAGTATTTGTACATTCTATTTATATGCTGAGGTTCTCTCTTTGATTGATCTTCAATCTCGTGACTGATTTCAAACCCTTCTTTTGTGAAATTCTGATCTCACTCGTCTGTTAAGTTTAATTGATTCTTTTCCTTGTTTTGCCTTACTCTGAATCCTTTCCCAAAATAAATATATTCATGTACTTAGACTTGATTACTTACTCAATTGTTTTACTACTTGTTTTATGGCAACTATCAGTTTGCTTACAAATTTATTTTTTTCCTTATTATGAACCTATCATTACCCGTTAACCAAGTGATCCCTTAATTAAAGGCAATCACTTGTATAATTGATTCTGAATTGTAATTGTTTCCATGTTTATAGCTTATTACTTCTCTTTTACTCGTTTTCGAAAAGGGCTATAAATACCCTGTACTTTTCTTCTTTCAGACACGAACTACTGAAGTTCAGAACACACACTTCACTCTAAAAACTCTCTTTCTCTCTTGGCTCTGTTATTACTTGTGTTGCTGCCTTACCTAGCCGGCTGAGAGCCAAGGCTAGGCTGTGGGAAATTTGTTTACTTTCTTTCTGCATTTGCTTCTTTACTGGTATGTTCTGATTAATCTTCAGCATCAACAAAAACATGTTTATTTATTATTTCCTGCACTCTTGCCTGTTCCCTATTTGTGTTTAATCGAGTTTCACTCCTAAGCATGTTATAATCTGCCCCCTTTTCTTTTTCTGAATTTATGTTTCCCTTATGTATGAATTCTATCAGTCACTTATGAATCCCAAACCCCACAACCCCTATGTGTTTGGTATCTTTGGTTGGTTTGGGGCATGACAGCATTGGACATTGCTGTGCATGACCCAAACCCGATTCCCTGGAATCATAACCTCCATATGCTGTGTGTTTTGGCTGGTTTATGGGCATGCCAGCTTCACTTATTGCTGTGCATGTACAGACTTGATCCCTTTCAGGGTCATATGCCATCTGCAAATTCCCACACCCCTGCCCCTTTGTGCACTTGCTGATACTGCATAATTTTAGCTGCTGTTTTTCAAACCACCCTTATCCCCCACTGCTCTCAATCCAGTTTTTTTTTTGAACAACTTTCTGCTCCTACACTTCCACTCTACTCTTAGACTTAGGTTCTGCCCCTCTTGTGTGAGCCCTGCTTTGGGACCCATGAGCTCCCTTTGAACTTGGACACATAAGGGCTGGCCTTTTCTACTGCACCCATCTCTATCTGGTTATGCAACTTGGGTGTGAGCACCGCCTGGGATCCTATTAAGACCCTTAGGGAACATTGACACACTCAAGTCTGAGAAAGGCTTTGAAACAATGGCATCTTAAGGTAGTTTATCCCATAGCCCAGGGAGGAACCAAGAATCAGGCTTCCTCTGGTTGTATTTTTTTATGTATTTTCTAATGTAATTCAGTATTTCTGGTTTGTAATAATTTGTAATAAACACTTGGGGGCTGGCTAGTGAAAAAGGGTTGGGTAATTATGCATGATCAAGGGTAGAAAACATGCCTATAGGACTGCTTTTAATTCTGCGTATTCAAATTGCATTTAGAAACCATGTCTATAGAACTTGCTTTAAACCCTGCATGTTCAACTTCACCTCTAGATAACCTGCCTATAGGGATCATCTAAAAATTCTGCATGTTTGATATCATGTTTTTAGGACCCAATTGGTTATAATCTGGCATTACGTTTTTAATGTTAAAATCAGCATAATGTATAGAGATCATGCCTATAGGAATTCCCAAGTAAAACCTGCCTGTTTCCATTGTTTACTAGATATTATGACTATAGGGTTTAACATCATTCATTCAGAGATCATGCCTATAGGGGTCAAAAAATCACTCATTTAGACATCATGTCTATAAAGGTTTAAAATCAGCAATCAGATACTATGTCTATAAGGGTTTAAAATTAGTAATTTTAGATATCATGTTCATAGGAATAAAATCAGCAATAACGGATACTCTCGTCTGCAGGATCTAAAACTAGTCTAATTTTTAAATTCGTCTACTCTGAACCAGTTTTTTTTAGTAACTTAATCTCTTCTTGTTAACGCGATCTAGCAGGCATGCCTATAGGATTTCAAGCCATTCGTTTAAGTTGTTACTACTTGGGCCACATTTAGAATCAGTAATAGATGCCATGTTCCTAAGAGCTCCCCTAAACACTTAGGCAAGCCTTAGGTAATAATAACAATAATAAAACTGAACTCGCCTCTGTTAATCGCTAAGTGCTACAACCAGCAGGCAGGCCTGATTCGTGTTTCCTAACTGAGTCATGTAATAGACCAGGCCTGCCGCAACAACAATGATCTCCTTCCCTCAAGTTTTTTTTTAGAATCAGACTTTACTTGTGTTTGAGTCATGCTATTGGATTACTTTGTTTGAGGAGGTATATATGAGCCTTCAGTGTTTACGTGCTTCCCCTTTAATGTGCAGTTTTTATATGTTTTGTATGTCGCCTTAGATTTTTTCACCTTTGAAACTCCAAGTCAGCCAATATCCCTCCCTTTAAGAATAGTAGTCCTAAGTGCCTCCGGGACTGATAGGAATGGGGCGGGTAATAGCATGCAATAGTGGTCGAGACCAATCCGCGCTTTAGTACCTTAAACGGGGTGGGAAAGGGTAGATATGGATATGATGACCGGTGCGCTAATACCACGTGTAGCCCCTCTTTTGAGGAGTGATTACCGGGTATTGCATTGATGTGATCCATATTATAAATAAACCTAGGACCCCCTTCCCTTATTTCCTTTTCTTTTAAAGCATTATAACTCCTTCTTTTCAAAATCAGCCTTTTAATTGCTCTTTCAAACTTTGTTTACTTTCAAACAGTTGTTTATTAAAATCCCCTCTTATTTGAGCCTTATCTGTCTATGTTTCAATTAAACGAAATTCATAAAGAACTATCTGGCCGGGAACAACACTAGTGGATCTTGAGGGGTGCCTAACACCTTCCCCTTAGGATAATTTCAAGCCCTTACCCTATCTCTGGTTATCACGCAAAAACTTAGAAATAAACCTTGAAGGTGTCCTAATGCACCATAAATCATTAGGTGGCGACTCTTCAATGCAAAACCCAATTCCCAAAAGGAATGAGTTGTCTTATACCCAAAATGTCATTAACCCGATTCTCCCGACGCGAGGAGGGACAAAAAAGGGGCGCGACAGCTTGGAGACTCCGCTGGGGATAATTAGGCTTTTACCATTTCAGATCATACTTGTGAATTTGTACTTTCCCTTCATATGCAATTACCTGTTTAAATTCCTTTAAGCATTTAATTTCTTTTACAAAGCAAAACTGACTTATCTTCTTCTTTTTTTTTCTTCATTGCTACTTTACTGTTATAAACTGATGTATTTACTGCTTTCTTAAACATGCAAATATGTGACAATATGCTTTTAATTATTGCATAATCATGCTCAACATCATATTCCATTCGTGCCAAACAATTACCATAGCAACGATTATAATGAGTGGTTGCGCTCTTCCTATATTATTACCCCCAATTTTGGAAAGGCATATTTGCGGTAAAACCAGTCGATCAACGGTGTAGTCGACGGTTCCGTGCCTTCCCCCTTGAGTTGTCTGCTCAAGGGTACCAGTCTAAAACCCCATAGAAACCTTATTTTGTTTAAACTGTGCATGCATCATAGTTAAACCTAGTTGGGTCAGTTATGTTGTCCACATAATGATCCTTTAAGATAGCCTTGTCCAAAGTCCACTGGGTTTCCCCAAACCCAAATGGAGATCATCACGTTCTGTGCATTTATTTGGAGAACTAAAATTCGTCATGCTAATTGTTGGTATTAATAGTCGAGTCGGGTGGGGGTAAGGGCCTAACCTTATTTGCCTTGCAGAAATATGAGGCACGAAGTCCCTAGATTCGGCATGGTCACCAACATCCATCCAAGGTTGCTAAGCTGGTGGAGGGATCTTCACTCTAGTGATCAAACTCTCGTCCGAAAATATCTGGGGAATCTACCATCCCTTTTGGAAATCCAACCCAACAACAAGATCATAGAGGCTGCTACACTGTTCTGGGATTGTGAAAGAGTTGTGTTCTATTTTGGAGACATTGAAATGACACCCCTATTACAAGAGATAGGAGGGTTAGCCAGTCTAGTCTGGGAAACTCTGGGTCTGTTGATGCCTGAGAACCGTAAGGGCAGGGGTTTCCTCAAAATGATGGGTCTAAAGAAGAATCCAGAGTTGACATGTCTGAAGGAATCCTACATCCCCTTTGACTATTTATATGAGAGGTACGGTCACAACAAATCCTACCGTACCTACCCGGATGAGTTTGCCATTACATCTTTGGGACACATTCATCGAAGGGTCTTCGTATTTATGTTTTGTTTCTGGGGTTGATCGTGTTTCCAACAAAGAAAGCAAGGATCCACACCAAGCTAACCATGGTAACTAAAACCCTTATGGAAGGGATTGGCGGGAAACCATTCAGCATTGTGCCCATGATAATTGCTGACATATACCGAGCCTTGGAGAAGTGTCAACAAGGTGCAAAACACTTCGAGGTTGCAATTTGCTACTTCAACTCTAGCTTGTGGAGCACTTTAAAGGGGTGAATACCGACAAAAGATCCAGCGAAGGGACTGGGATGATCATATCGCTTTCCATCATCCAAAGCGAATGAATTACAAGCCAAACATGTTCGCTCAGCCAGAAGATGCCAAGGGATGGGTAGAGCTATTTGACAACCTAACCGAAGAACAGGTCCAGTGGATGTTCGAGTGGTTTCCGACCGAGGAATTCATCACCCGATCCAGAAATGCACATTTTCTGATACTGATCGGTCTGAGGGGAACATATCCTTACGCCCCTCTCCGAGTTATGAGAAAAGCCGGTAGAAAAAAAGTTATACCCAGGGTCAACAAGATGAGCCATTTCCGAGCTGACTTCCAGGATGATGATAGTCCTTACAAATGCCAAGCTCAGCACATGTGGCATTGCAACATCATAATGGGGAGAGCCACCATCGAGCCAGACAGGTATCATGCTGGTTGCGCTCCTTTCTACTCAAAGTGGTTGGAAGATAATCATGATGGTCTGGGTCAGCCAGGGTTTGCCCGAGGTCACAGAATCATAGATGAAAGGGCCGAGACACAGGTCAAATACAATCAACTGCGCAAGAGGATCCAGGAGTACGAAAGCGAGCACGCGAAATACAAGAGTCCAACCAGAAGCTAATAGAGGAATAGAAGTATATGGCTGTCAGTGCCAACAAGCGACTGGGATACTTGGAGCGAGGCATAGTGGAGTTGGAGAAAAAGTTTCTCAAGAGGGTCGAAGATTGCCAAAATGCTGAAGGAACCGAGGGCGGACACCTAGCCAGGGCCTACCTATTGCTGGGACTTCGCGAGTTGGGAAAGCTGTTCGACGGAGCCAGGGATGCCGAATCTGGGGAAGGTCCTTCTGGGACCAAGTAGATAGGAAATTTTCTTTTCGCTTTATAAAGTGTAATAAGGCCAATGGCCATTAGTGATTTTCATTTCCTGTTTATTTGGTATCAATCTGGGATTCGTCTATTTTTTATCAATGAAATGAGGCATGTAGCATCCTAAGTTCTCCAAATCAACTTGTCGCTACGCCCACCTCGGGCACAACGAGGCTCCCAAATTAGGACACGCTTTATATATTCTTGCACTATGTGTTTAAATATTGCAACATTTTTTATGATCCTCACTAACTTGGTTGCCTTTTTGGTTTATTTTTGTTTTGTTATTCCCCTCCCCAAAGGTGAGTTCGTGCACTCTGGCATCATCATCCTATTTCACAAGATCCAGGGGGGCCTCCACCCACTCCTCCTCTTAGTCCCATTAAAGGCAAGAACAAAGGCAAAATGGAAGAGGACGGTAATATGGACTGTTGTGTTATTCTCAAGGAGGAGGGGGAGGAAGGCCCTTCCATACAGGCTGTGAGTAGAGGAGCACACATCAACAATTGAACCATCAGGACCACCAGAGCCCGGCGAGCCTCGGGGTAGCAAGTCTAAACAAGCATCATGCACTGTTTTTATTTTTACTAGATAATCTTCTCTTTTCGCATTTTGATTTCTGCAATAAGATCTTCAATGTTCAAAACAGCTATGGAATTTAGCAAAGCATTTCGATTTTTCTTATGAATCAACACTCATTACTATTTTTCTCTCATTACTTTACTTGCACAACATTACTATTACTTATCTTGATGAACCAATGACTGTGACATGCAATGAGACAACGCAACAAACAGACATTGACTCAGAAGAAGATGACATACCAGAGGAGATTGTTAAAGAAGTTGAGAACTTTGAAAACAGACCTAAGTCCAACCTGGACGAGACAGAAATTGTTAACCTGGGAGATGCAGAGAATGTCAAGGAAACACGAATCAGCGTTCATTTGTCGCCATAAAAAAAAGAAAGAATACACCAAATTTCTAAGGAATATAAGGACATATTCGCCTGGTCATATGATGACATGACTGGTCTAAGTACATCTATCATGGCCCATAAATTGCCAACCGATCCGACATGTCCGCTGGTAAAGCAGAAGCTCAGGAAGTTCAAGCCTGACATGAGTTTGAAAATCAAGGAAGAAGTTACTAAGCAAGTCAAAGCTAAAGTTCTCAGGGTAGTTGAGTATCCGACATGGTTAGCCAACATTGTACCAGTACCAAAGAAGGACGGGAAGGTAAGAGTCTGTGTCGACTACCGGGATCTCTACTGGGCCAGTCCGAAAGACAACTTCCCCTTTCCAAATATACACATCTTGATCGACAATTGCGTCAAGCATGAGTTACAGTCATTCGTTGATTGATTCGCCGGTTATCATCAGATCTGGATGGATGAGGAAGATGCTGAGAAAACAGATTTCATTACGCCGTAGGGAATGTATTGTTACAAAATGATGTCGTTAGGCCTAAAGAATGCAGGGGCCACCTACATGAGGGCCATGACTACCATTTTTCACGATATGATACACAAAGAAATTGAGGTATATGTGGATGATGTCATCATCAAGTCCAAGAAGTCCATTGATCACATGGAAGATCTGAGGAAGTTCTTCAATAGATTGCCAAGGTACAACCTCAAACTGAATCCCGCAAAGTGTGCATTTGGGGTTCCCGCCGGAAAGTTTCTTGGGTTTATTGTGAGCTGCCGAGGAATAGAATTGGATCCATCAAAGGTCTAGGCCATTCAGGAACTTCCAACGCCAAAGAACAAGAAGGACGTGATGAGTTTCTTGGGAAGACTTAACTATATCAGCTGGTTCATAGCACAGTCTACAGTTATCTGTGAGCCAATCTTTAAGATGTTGAAAAAGGACGCCGCTACCAAATAAACTGATGACTGCCAAAGAGCCTTCGACAGAATCAAGAAATACTTGTCAAGACCAATAGTCTTGGTCCCGCCCGAGCCAGGTAGACCCCTATTACTCTACATTGCAGTATTAGATGGATCTTTCGGTTGCGTTTTGGGGCAGCATGATGAAACTGGGAGAAAGGAACAGGCCATTTACTACCTCAGCAAGAAGTTCACTCCCTACGAAGCCCGATATTCTCTTTTGGAACGCACTTGCTGCGCTTTGACTTGGGTAGCTCAGAAGCTGAGACATTACTTCCGTGCCTACACCACGTATCTCATATCAAGGATGGACCCTTTAAAGTATATCTTTCAGAAACCCATGACCACTGGCAAGCTAGCCAAGTGGCAAATCCTGCTGAGTGAATTCGATATTGTGTACGTAACTCAGAAAGCAATCAAAGGACAAGCATTGGCAGACCACCTTGCTGAAAACCCCGTGGATGGAGAATATGAACCTTTGAAAACATATTTTCCCGATGAAGAGGTATCATTCATAGGAGAAGACATTGCAGAGTCCTATGATGGTTGGAGAGTGTTTTTCGATGGAGCAATAAATTTCAAAGGAGTTGGCATAGGAGCAGTCTTGGTGTCAGAAATCGGTCAGCATTATCCGGTGTCTGCCAAACTTAGGTTCCCCTGCACCAGCAATATGGCCGAGTACGAAGCCTGCATCTTTGGGCTCAAGATGGCCATTGACATGAACATTGAAGAGTTGCTAGTAATTGGAGATTCAGACTTGCTTATACATCAGGTACGAGAAGAATGGGCAACCACGAACTCCAAGATAATCCCGTATTTGCATCATGTACAGGAATTAAGAAAGAGGTTCATAAGGACGGAGTTCCAGCATGTCCCCAAAGTCCAGAATGAGTTCGCCGATGCGTTAGCTACCCTATCATCTATGATACAGCATCCGGACAAGAATTTCATTGATCCCATTCCAGTGAAAATTCATAATCAGCCAGCTTACTGTGCCCATTTTGAAAAGGAAGTAGACGGAAATCCTTGGTTTCATGATATCAAGGAATATTTGGCAAAAAGAGAGTACCCAGAGCTTGCCAACCATACTCAGAAACGCTCACTTCGGAGATTGTCCAATAACTTCTTTCACATCGGAGGAATCTTGTATAGGAGGACTCCTGATTTGGGATTACTGAGGTGTGTCGATGCAAGGGAAGCATCTAAGCTGCTAGAGGAAATTCATGCTGGGACCTGTGGTCCACATATGAACGGTTTTGTCTTAGCAAAGAAGATACTCCGGGATGGTTACTTTTGGATGGCTATGAAAACAGACTGCATCCAGTGTGTCCGGAAATGCCACCGCTATCAAATACATGCAGACATGATAAAGGTGCCTCCAAATGAGCTTAATGCAACAAGCTCGTCGTGGCCGTTCGCCGCTTGGGGAATGGATGTTATTGGACCAATAGAGCCTGCCGCTTCCAACAGGCACAGGTTTATTCTAGTAGCAATCGACTATTTCACCAAATGGGTCGAAGCAGCATCTTACAGAGCA
Organism: Nicotiana attenuata; assembly: GCF_001879085.1. Classification (NCBI taxonomy): domain Eukaryota; kingdom Viridiplantae; phylum Streptophyta; class Magnoliopsida; order Solanales; family Solanaceae; genus Nicotiana; species Nicotiana attenuata. The sequence goes on from NW_017670287.1 coordinate 87,492, forward strand.
GTGACTAAGAAGGTCGTGGCAGACTTTGTCCGCAACCGCATTGTTTGCCGATACGGAATTCCAGAATCAATCATTACTGATAATGGCTCCAATCTCAACAGCGACTTGATGAAAGCTATGTGTGAAACCTTCAAGATCAGGCACAAGAATTCTACAGCCTACAGGCCTCAAATGAACGGAGCTGTGGAAGCCGCCAACAAGAATATCAAGAAAATATTGAGGAAAATGATAGAGAAGCATAAACAATGGCACGAGAAGTTATCATTTACTCTGTTAGGGTATCGCACCACAGTCCGCACGTCAACTGGGGAAACCCCCTATATGCTGGTTTATGGTACAGAAGTCGTCATTCTCGCCGAAGTAGAAATTCCTTCCTTAAGGATCATACAGGAAGCCGAGCTCAACAATGCAGAATGGGTGAAGAGTCGTTACGAGCAGCTAGCTCTTATAGATGAAAAAAGAATGAACGCAGTTTGTCACGGTCAACTGTATCAGGACAGAATGTCCAGAGCCTTCAACAAGAGAGTCAAGCCGAGGCAATTCACACCAGGGCAGTTGGTATTAAAGAAAATTTTTCCGCATCAGGATGAAGCCAAAGGGAAGTTCTCTCCTAACTGGCAGGGTCCGTACGTGGTTCACCGGTTTTGACAAGAGGAGCCCTCATACTCGCAGAAATGGACGGAAAGATCTCGCCAAAGCCGATTGATTCAGATGCAGTCAAGCGTTACTATGTGTAATCTCCATGTTTTCCCTATATGATGTAAATTGAACTACGTCTGACCTGATTCCCGTTTAAGAGGGGATACGTAGGGATCCTTATGGGTTCGGTCACAATTAAATAAAATTTTCACTTCCCCCAGAATTAGAAATTGGGGTAGAATTTTGAGGAGGACCCTTAAAATTCCGAAGTAATTCCAGCCGATCGCCGCGCGAGCAGCAGTCAGAAGAGTCAACCCATCAAACTGGGGCAGAATGTTGAGGAGGACCCTCAAAATTTTGTAGCAGGAGAAGTTGCAATGTCTCGAGCCGCGTCACAGTTGTCGGTTCATCTAAAAACTATTTTAATTATATATTTATGTTATACTCTTACAAAATCATGCATGATTATTATCAAAACTGCTTTGTTTAGCAACGCTACCCCAACGATACGGACGACATCGCCAGATCAAAGCCGAACAAGTCAAGCAAAGCCAGCGGGGATACGAACTAACCTTTTCCCCTTTACAGAACTCACAATTTTTCTTTGGATGCAGGCACAAAGATTACAAAATCATTAAACGCAATATCTGCCTGTACAACAAACGCCGTTCAAAGATACTATTCTCCGACCATTGCGCCTACCGACATCAGCTATCAGCATATGCCCATAATATTCCATACGTCACAATGCTCCCAGTAATCACAATCCCGCAATTCGCTATCAGCTAAGAAAATCTACTACTATTTGCTATTCTATTTCTTGCATAAGGCTACTATTCTGCCTTCCGAGGTTAAGCTTTACCTATATCTGCATTCGTATTGCATAAGGATACTATTCTGCCTTCCGAGGTTAAGCTTTACCTTTATCCGCATTCGCATTGCATAAGGCTACTATTCTGCCTTCTAACTTGCATAAGGCTACTATTCTGCCTTCCGAGGTTAAGCTCTACCTCTATCTGCATTCGCATTGCACGGCTGAAAGATCGCCACATTGCACGGCTAAAAGATCGCCACATTGCACGGCTGGAAGATCGCCACATTGCACGGCTAAAAGATCGCCACATTGCACGNGTAGATATGGATATGATGACCGGTGCGCTAATACCACGTGTAGCCCCTCTTTTGAGGAGCGATTACCGGGTATTGCATTGATGTGATTCATATAATAAATAAACCTAGGACCCCCTTCCCTTATTTCCTTTTCTTTTAAAGAATTATAACTCCTTCTTTTCAAAATCAGCCTTTTAATTGCTCTTTCAAACTTTGTTTACTTTTAAACAGTTGTTTATTAAAATCCCCTCTTATTTGAGCCTTATCTGTCTATATGTCAATTGAACCAAATTCAAAATGAACTATCTGGCCGGAAACCACACTAGTGGATCTTGAGGGGTGCCTAACACCTTCCCCTTAGGATAATTTCAAGCTCTTACCCTATCTCTGGTTATCAAGCAAAAACTTAGAAATAAACCTTGAAGGTGTCCTAATGCACCACAAATCATTAGGTGGCAACTCTTCAATGCAAAACCCAATTCCCAAAAGGAATGAGTTGTCTTATACCCAAAATGTCATTAACCCGATTCTCCCGACGCGAGGAGAAAAAAAAGGGGGCGCGACAGCATGGCGACTCTGCTGGGGATGTTAGGCTTTTACCATTTCAGATCGTACTTGTGAATTTGTACTTTCCCTTCATATGCAATTACCTGTTTAAATTCCTTTAAGCATTTAATTTCGTTTACAAAGCAACTGACTTATCTTCTTCTTTTCTTTTCTTCATTGCTACTTTACCGTTATAAACTGCTGTATTTACTGCTTTCTTAAACATGCAAATACGTGATAATATGCTTTTAATTATTGCATAATCATGCTCAACATCATATTCCACTCGTGCCAAACAAATACCGTAGAAACGCTTATAATGAGTGGTTGCGCTCTTCCTATGTTATTACCCCTTAAATTCGAAAAGGTATATTTGCGGTAAAACCAGTCGATCAACGGTGTAGTCGACGGTTCCGTGTCTCCCCCCTTGAGTTGTCCGCTCAAGGGTACCAGTCTAAAACCCCATAGAAACCTTATTCTGTTTAAACTGTGTATGCATCATGGTCAAACCTAGTTGGGTCAGTTATGTTGTCCACATAATGATCCTTTAAGATAGCCTTGTCCAAAGTCCACTGGGTTTCGCCAAACCCAAATGGAGATCATCACGTTCTGTGCATTTATTTGGAGAACTAAAATTCGTCATGCTAATTGTTGGTATTAATAGTCGAGTCGGGTGGGGGTAAGGGCCTAACCTTATTTGCCTTGCAGAAATATGAGGCCCGAAGTCCCTAGATTCTGCATGGTCACCAACATCCATCCAAGGTTGCTAAGCTGGTGGAGGGATCTTCACTCTAGTGATCAAACTCTCGTCCGAAAATATCTGGGGAATCTACCATCCCTTTTGGAAATCCAACCCAACAACAAGATCATAGAGGCTGCTACATTGTTCTGGGATTGTGAAAGAGCTGTGTTCCGTTTTGGGGGCATTGAAATGACACCCATATAGGATGGTTAGCCGGTCTAGTCTGGGAAACTCCGGGTTTGCTGATGCCTAAGAACCGTAAGGGCAGGGGTTTCCTCAAAATGATGGGTCTAAAGAAGAATCCAGAGTTGATATGTCTGAAGGAATCCTACATCCCCTTTGACTATTCATATGAGAGGTACGGTCACAATAAATCCTACCGTACCTACCCGGATGAGTTTGCCATTACATCTTTGGGACACATTCATCGAAGGGTCTTCGTATTTATGTTTTGTTTCCTGGGGCTGATCGTGTTTCCAACAAAGAAAGCTAGGATCCACACCAGGCTAGCCATGGTAACTAAAACCTTATGGAAGGGATTGGCGGGCAACCATTCAGCATTTTTCCCATGATAATTGCGGACATATATCGAGCCTTGGAGAAGTGCCAACAAGGTGCAAAACACTTCGAGGGCTGCAATTTGCTACTTTAACTCTGGCTTATGAAGCACCTCTAAAGGGGTGAATACCGACAAGAGATCCAGCAAAGGGAATGGGATGATCATATCGCTTTCCATCATCCAAAGCGAATGAATTACATGCCCAATATGTTCTCTTAGCCAGAAGATGCCAAGGGATGGGTAGAGCTATTTGATAACCTAACCGAAGAACGGGTCCAGTGGATGTTTGAGTGGTTTCCGACCGAGGAATTCATCACTCGATCCAGAAATGCACATTTTCTGATACTGATCGGTCTGAGGGGAACATATCCTTACGTCCCTCTCCGAGTTATGAGACAAGCCGGTAGAAAACAAGTTATACCCAGGGTCGACAAGATGAGTCATTTCCGAGCTGACTTCCAAGATGATGATAGTCCTTACAAATGCCAAGCTCAGCACATGTGGCATTGCAAGATCATAATGGGGAGAGACACCATCGAGTCAGACAGGTATCATGCTGGTTGCGCTCCTTTCCACTCAGGGTGGTTGGAAGATAATCATGATGGTCTGGGTTAGCCTAGGTTTGCCCGAGGTCTCAGAATCATAGATGAAAGGGCCGAGACACAGGTCAAATACAATCAACTGCGCAAGAGGATCCGGGAGTACCAAAGCGAGCACCGCGAAATACAAGAGTCCAATCGGAAGCTAATTGAGGAATGGAAGGACATGGATGCCAGTGCCAACAAGCGACTAGGATACTTGGAGCGAGGCATAGTGGAGTCGGAGAAACAGTTTCTCAAGAGGGTCGAAGATTGCCAAAATGCTGAAGGAACTGAGGGCGGACACCTAGACAGGGCCTACCTATTGCTAGGACTTCGCGAGTTGGGAAAGCTGTTCGATGGAGCCAGGGATGCCGAATCTGGGGAAGATCCTTCTGGGACCAAGTAGATAGGAAATTTTCTTTTCGCTTTATAAAGTGTAAGGCCAATGGCCATTAGTGATTTTCATTTCCTGTTTCTTTGGTATCAATCTGGGATTCGTCTATTTTTTATCAATGAAATGAGACATTTAGCATCCTAAGTTCTCCAAATCAACTTGTCGCTAGGCCCACCTCGGGCACAACGAGGCTCCCAAATTAGGACACGCTTTATGTATTCCTGCACTATGTGTTTAAATATTGCAATATTTTTATGATCCTCACTAACTTGGTTACCTTTTTTGTTTTATTTTGTTATTTCCCTTCCTAAAGGTTAGTTCGAGCACTCTGGCAACATCATCCTATTCCATAAGATCCTGGGCCCTCCACCCACTCCTCCTCTAAGTCCTGTTAAGAACAAAAACAAGGGAAAATGGAAGATTTGAACGTCAGAAAGGAGATCACAACAGCAGAGGCCATTGATGGCCATGGTATTCGGGTTCCCAATGAAAATGTGTCACAACTCGAGCAGAAATTGTTGAAGTTTCAAGAAGAGCTTGATCAGGTTCGGAACCTGGCCAACCTATCTTTCTCCCTCAGCACCCCAGACACCATCTTCCGCAATGGCCAAAATCCCACACTTCTACAAAAGCAACCAAATCGTCCCACTATTCCAACAAAGAACCAATGCAACACTTGCCACACTCCAAACAACAATGTGTTACTCATCCCCGAACCACAAAACTCCGCATATGACCACTTTCACACCCACAACAACCCCATTTACGTGGAGACCGTGCCACTCTCCACCCCACTTATATCTTGCACCCCTGAATTCGAGGAGAAGGATTTACTCATCAGGAACTTGGCTGGAGAGCTTAAGAAATTGACTAGCCGAATCCAAGGCGTTGAGGGAAGTAAAGGTATTGAAGGGTTGAACTATGAAGATCTCTGCATACAACCAGATGTTGAGCTGCCAGAGGTGACAAACCTCCCATGTTCGAGATGTTTGACGGTTCAGGTGATCTGAGGGTCCATCTAAGAACATACTGCGATAAGCTGTTCGGGGTAGGAAAGGACGAAGGATCCGCATGAAACTATTCATGAGGAGTCTGAAGGTAGATGCACTATCCTGGTACATCAGCCAGGATCCTAAGAAATGGTCAAATTGGGTAGGTATGTCCTCTGATTTTATGGACAGGTTCAGATTTAACACAGAAAATGCACCGGATGTATTCTACATTTAGAATCTGAAGAAGAAGCCTACAGAAATGTTTCGCGAGTTTGCCACTCGCTGGAGGTCGGAAGGTGCTAAGGTCAGACCTTCCTTAGAGGAGGAACAGATGAACAAATTCTTTGTCCGGGCCCAGGACCCGCAGTATTATGAACGGCTAATGTTGATTGAAAATCATAAGTTTTCCGACATCATCAAGCTGGGAGATCGAATTGAAGAAGGTATTAAAAGCGGCATGGTTACAAACTTCGCCTTGCAAGCCACAAATAAGGCCTTGCAGTCTGGTGGTGTGTCTAAGAAGAGAGACGTGGGGGCTGTAATGGTTGCACAAAGGACCAAGTCTTCCCTCAAATACCAAACCTACCCTATACCTCCACTCGCATATCAGTCAGCTCTAAACTACCAAGCTCCTTCCTACCTAGCCCCAGCACCAACCTATCAGTCACCTCCACCTCCCACATATCAGCCTACCTTGCCCAGATATTCCCAACCCGCACATGTGTACCAAGCCTACAATGCCCAACCATCTCATTACCAATCACCCCCCATACGCCAAAACTTTCCTAGGCCCCGACCTAACTTTGATCGGAGGCCCCCAAAATAATACACAGCCATTGCCGAACCCATTGATCAGCTATATGAGAGACTCAAAACCGCTGGTTATGTCACCCCCATCCCTGCTTCAACCCCTGAGAACCCTTCTCAGTGGGTTAACCCAAACAAATCTTGTGCATACCATTCTGGCATGAAGGGACACACCATCGACGAATGTCGCTCTCTAAGGGATAAGATACAGTCCTTAATTGATAACAAGGTTATTGTAGCAAAGGAAGCCGCTCCGAATGTTTGCAACAACCCCTTACTAGATCACAAGGGTGGGGGTTTTCACATGATTGAAATAGAGGATATTGGGATTCCGAGGGATCCATTGGGTTGATCGTAGAAGGCGATGATCCAAAGAATCCGGCAGTTACTCTTAACCCCATCATGGTCCAGATTCAACCAGCCGAGGTCACTGAGGTAGACGTGTCTATCCTGCTTGAGTTTGAGGCAGCACCATCAGCCAAAGCACCGGCACCGTTCGAGGTTACAATTTTACCACCCAAGAAACATGTCCTATTTGAAGTAAAGGTAGTCGCACCAATTCTAGTGGCGATGAACACCATGCCTTCATTTCATACAAAAGCTATTCCTTGGGATTATACGGCCGAGGCTAGGAGGAAAGTCAAATTCAGGTTCGAATAGACTATCGCAGCACAGGGTATGACGAGGACTGGAAGAGTCTATACCTCGGAACACTTAGCTGAGTCAGGTAAGCAGGCTTCCAACCGGCCACTCATCATTGAAATTGGTCCAGATGATCTTTGGAGGAAGATACAGGCCAAGGAGTATTCAGTCATTGACCAGCTAAACAAAACACCAGCACAGATATCTATCCTCTCCTTGCTGCAGAACTCCAAAACACACAAAAATGCTCTGTTGAAGGTGCTGAGTGAGGCATACGTGCCGAGTAACATCACTGGCGGAGAGATGGCCAATATGGTGGGACAAGTGTTAGAAAGCCATAAAATCACTTTCTATGAAGACGAGCTGCCGCCTGAAGGGTTGGGTCACAACAAAGCATTGCATATCACCGTGCAATGTGAAGATTACTTCATCACTAGGATCCTGATTGATGGGGGTTCCAGCCTTAACATATGTCCATTGATAACACTCAAGAAGCTGGGTAAAGGACTGCACGAGATAAAAGAAGGAGCAATCAATGTGAAAGCTTTTGATGGGTCCCAGAGGTCCACCATCGGTGAGATTAGCCTGTGTCTGCAAATGGGACCAACTTGGTTCGAGGTTGACTTTCAAGTGATAGATGTACCAGCATCCTACAACCTGCTGTTAGGACGCCCTTGGATTCATTCTGCGGGGGCTGTGGCTTCAACACTGCATCAGGCCGTGAAATTTGAATGGAATCACCAGGAAGTGATCATTCACGGTGACGGCAGCAACCCTATATACAGTCGTCAGACCATTCCGGCAATAGGTGGAAGAAGAAAGTTAGGTGGAGAGACCTACCACCACATCGAGCGAGTCAATGTTGTTGACAAAGATAAATGGTGGGACAACAAGATCGAGAGTATATTGAACTGGAGTGGGTACGAACCGGGCAAGGGACTCGGCAGAACCTCCAGGGGATTGCTAAACCCATAAAGCTCAAGAAGCACGGCACTACTTTCGGTCTAGGACACGAGTACACTTGGGAAGAATTTAACAACTGGTCGCCACCATGGCGCGGTCCTTACTATCCGCTGGAACAGCCAATACCACCTTTGGAGCAGACTTTCCAACAGGCTGACATTGTTTATGGGACAGACGAAGAGGAAGCACTTGCTGCAGTGAAAAACTTGTTCTTAGAAGACAATGACATGGACTGTTGTGTCGTATTCGAGGAGGAGGGGAGGAAGGTCCTTCCATACAAGCTGTGAGTAGAGGAGCATACCTCAACAATTGGACCATCAGGACCACCAGAGCCCGGCGAGCCTCGGGGTAGCAAGGCTAAACAAGCATCATGCACTGTTTTTATTTTTACTAGATAATCTTCTCTTTTCGCATTTTGATTTCTGCAATAAGATCTTCAATGTTCAAAACAGCTATGGAATTTATCAAAGCATTTCGATTTTTCTTATGAATCAACACTCATTACTATTTTTCTCTCATTACTTTACTTGCACAGCATTACTATTACTTATCTTGATGAACCAATGACTGTGACATGTAATGAGACAATGCAACAAACGGACATTGATTCAGAAGAAGATGACATACCAGAGGAGATTGTCAAAGAAGTTGAGAACTTTGAGAACAGACCTAAGTCCAACCTGGACGAGACAGAAATTGTCAACTTGGGAGATACAGAGAATGTCAAGGAAACACGAATCAGCGTTCATTTGTCGCCATCGGAAAAGAAGGAATACACCAAATTTCTAAAGGAATATGAGGACATATTCGCCTGGTCATATGATGACATGACTGGTCTAAGTACATCTATTGTGGCCCATAAATTGCCAACCGATCCGACATGTCCGCCGGTAAAGCAGAAGCTCAGGAAGTTCAAGCCTGACATGAGTTTGAAAATCAAGGAAGAAGTCACTAAGCAAGTCAAAGCTAAAGTTCTCAGGGTAGTTGAGTATCCGACATGGTTAGCCAACATTGTACCAGTACCAAAGAAGGAAGGGAAGGTAAGAGTCTGTGTCGACTACCGGGATCTCAATCGGGCCAGTCCGAAAGATGACTTCCCCTTGCCAAATATACACATCTTGATCGACAATTGCGCCAAGCATGAGTTACAGTCATTCGTTGATTGCTTCGCCGGTTATCATCAGATCTGGATGGATGAGGAAGATGCTGAGAAAACGGCTTTCATTACGCCGTGGGGAATGTATTGTTACAAAATGATGTCGTTCGGCCTAAAGAATGCAGGGGCCACCTACATGAGGGCCATGACTACCATTTTTCACGATATGATACATAAAGAAATTCAGTATATGTGGATGATGTCATCATCAAGTCTAAGAAGTCCATTGATAACATGGAAGATTTGAGGAAGTTCTTCAACAGATTGCGAAGGTACAATCTGAAACTGAATCCCGCAAAGTGTGCATTTGGGTTTCCCACCGGAAAGTTGCTTGGGTTTGTTGTGAGCCGTCGAGGAATAGAATTGGATCCATGAAAGGTCAAGGCCATCAGGAACTTCCACTGCCAAAGAACAAGAAGGACGTGATGAGTTTCTTGGGAAGACTTAACTATATCAGCCGGTTCATAGCACAGTCTACAGTTATCTGTGAGTCAATCTTTAAGATGTTAAAGAAGGACGCCGCTACCAAATGGACCGATGATTGCCAAAGGACTTCGATAGAATCAAGGAATACTGTCAACACCACCAGTCTTTGTCCCGCCAGAGCCAGGTAGACCCCTATTACTCTACATCACAGTACTAGAGGGGGCCTTCGGTTGCGTTTTGGGGTAGCATGATGAAACAGGGAGAAAGGAACAGGCCATTTACTACCTCAGCAAGAAGTTCACTCCCTACGAAGCCCGGTATTCTTTTTGGAACGCACCTGCTGTTCTTTGACTTGGGTAGCTCAGGAGCTGAGACATTACTTCTATGCCTACACCACGTATCTCATATCAAGGATGGACCCTTTAAAGTACATCTTTCAGAAACCCATGCCCACTGGCAAGCTAGCCAAGTGGCAAATCTTGCTGAGTGAATTCGATATTGTGTACGTAACTCAGAAGGCGATCAAAGGACAAGCATTGGCAGACCACCTTGCTGAAAACCCCGTGGATGGAGAATATGAACCTTTGAAAACATATTTTCCCGATAAAGAGGTATCATTCATAGGAGAAGACATTGCAGAGTCCTATGATGGTTGGAGAATATTTTTCGATGGAGCAGCAAATTTCAAAGAAGTTGGCATAGGAGCAGTCTTGGTGTCAGAAATCGGTCAGCATTATCCGGTGTCTGCCCAACTCAGGCTCCCTTGCACCAACAATATGGCCGAGTACGAAGCCTACATCTTAGGGCTCAAGATGGCCATTGACATGAACATTCAAGAGTTGCTAGTAATTGGAGATTCAGACTTGCTTATACATCAGGTACGAGAAGAATGGGCAACCAAGAACTCTAAGATACTCCTGTATCTCCATCATGTACAAGAATTAAGGAAGAGGATCACAAGGATGGAGTTCCAGCATGTCCCCAAAGTCCAGAATGAGTTCGCCGATGCACTGGCTACCCTGTCATCTATGATACAACATCCAGACAAGAATTTCATTGATCCCATTCTAGTAAAGATCCATGATCAGCCAGCTTACTGTGCCCACGTTAAAGAAGAAGCAGACGGAAAGCCTTGGTTTCATGATATCAAGGAATATTTGGCAAAAGAAGAGTACCCAGAGCTTGCAAATCCTACTCAAAAACGCACACTTCGGAGATTTTCCAACAACTTCTTTCACAGCGGAGGAATCCTGTATAGGAGGACTCCCAATTTGGGATTACTAAGGTGTGTCGATGCAAAGGAAGCATCCAGGCTACCAGAAGGAATTCATGCTGGGACCTGCGGTCCACACATGAACGGTTTTGTCTTAGCAAAGAAGATACTCCGAGCTGGTTACTTTTGGATGACTATGGAAACAGACTGCATCCAGTACGTCGCAACCGCTGTCAAATAGATGCAGACATGATAAAGGTACCTCCGAGCGAGCTTAACACAACAAGCTCGCCATGGCCGTTCGCCGCCTGGGGAATGGATGTTATTGGACCAATCGAACCTTTTGCTTCCAACGGACACAGGTTCATCCTAGTGGCAATTGACTACTTCACCAAGTGGGTCAAAGCAACATCTTACAGGGCAATGACTAAGAAAGTCGTGGCAGACTTCGTCCGCGACCGCATTGTTTGCCGATTCGGGATTCCAGAGTCAATTATTACTGATAATGGCTCTAACCTCAACAGCAACTTGATGAAAGCTATGTGTGAAACCTTCAAAATCAGATACAAGAATTCTACAGCCTACAGGCCTCAAATGAACAGAGCTGTGGAAGCCGCCAACAAGAATATCAAGAAAATATTTAGGAAAATGATAGAGAGGCATAAATAGTGGCACGAGAAGTTATCATTTGCTCTATTAGGGTATTGAACCACAGTCCACACATCAACTGGGGCAACCCCCTATATGCTGGTTTATGGTACAGAAGTCGGCATTCCCGTCGAAGTAGAAATTCCTTCCTTAAGGATCATACAAGAAGCCGAGCTCAACGATGCAGAATGGGTGAAGAGTCGTGACGAGCAGCTAGCTCTCATAGATGGGAAAAGAATGAACGCAGTGTGTCATGGTCAACTTTATCAGAATAGAATGTCCAGAGCCTTCAATAAGAGAGTCAAGCCCAGACGGTTCACGCCAGGGCAGCTGGTATTGAAGAAAAATTTTCCGCATCAAGACGAGGACAAAGGGAAGTTCTCTCCCAACTGGCAGGGTTCGTACATGGTTCACCGGGTTCTGACAGGAGGAGCCCTCATACTTGCAGAAATGGATGGAGAAGTCTAGCCAAAGCCGATCAATTCAGATGCAGTCAAATGCTACTATGTGTAACCTTTATGTTTTCCCTACATGATGTAATTGAACTACGCCTGACCTGATTCCCGTTTAAGAGGGGATACGTAGGCAGCCTATAGGTTCGGTCACAATTCAATAAAAAAATTTCATTTCCCCCAAAATTGGAAACTAGGGCAGAATTTTGAGGAGGCCGTCAAAATTCCGAAGTAATTTCAGCCGATCACCGCACGAGCAACAGTCAAAAAGGTCAACCCATCAAACTGGGGCAGAATTTTGAGGAGGACCCTCAAAATTCCGTAGCAGGAGAGGTTGCAATGTCTCGAACCGCGTCACAGTCGTCGGTTCATCTGAAAACTATTTTAATAATACATTTATGTCATACTTTCACAAAATCATGCATGTTTATTATTGAAACTGCTTTGTTTAGCAACGCTACCCCGATGATACCGACGGTATCGCCAGATCAAAGATGAGCAGATCAAGCAAAGGCAGGGCATGAGAACTAACCTTCTCCTTTACAAAACTTACGATTTTTCTTTGGATGCAGGCACCAGGATCACGAAATCTTTGAACACACTGTACGTCCATATAACAAACATTGTTCAGAACCGATTCTCTCAAGATCGTTGCACTTACCCACATTTGCTATCCACACACACCGGCAACATTCCGTGTGTCACAATGTCCCCAGCAGTCACAATATCGCGATCTACTATCAGCTAAGAAAGCTCCATTACCATTTGCCATTTTATTTCTTGCATTCTGCCTTCCGAGGTTAAGCTCTACCCGTATCTGCATTTGCATTGCATAAGGCTACCATTCCGCCTTCCAACTTGCATAAGCCTACTATTCTGCCTTCCAACTTGCATAAGGCTACTATTCTGCCTTCCGAGGTTAAGCTCTACCTCTATCTGCATTTGCATTGCATAAGGCTACCATTCTGCCTTCCAACTTGTATAAGGCTACT
>NW_017670287.1:104665-148993 GCF_001879085.1 Nicotiana attenuata
TTAATCTGCATTTACAAAGCATGCCTATAGGACGNTGTTTTACATCCTGCGTGTTCAATTCTGCATTTTAGACACCATGCCTATAGGGGTTCATTTAAAATTCTGCATGTTCAACTTCACACTCAGATGACCTGCCCATAGGACTTTATTTTAAATTTTGCACGCTTGTTACCACTTAGACATCATGTTGTAGGATCTAAACGGCTATAAACGAGTATCATTTATAATGTTAAAATCACAATAATGTATAGAAATCATGCCTATAGGAATTCCCAAGTATAAAATCTTGCCTGTTTCCATTTCACGTTCAACTAGATATCATGTCTATAGAAATCAAAATCAGCAACATTAGACATCATGTCTCTAGGAGTAAAGACCAGTAATATTGGATATCATCATCCGCAGAATCTGAAACTAGTCTAATTTTAAATCAGTCTATTCCGAACCAGTTTTTTTTTTAACTTAATCTCCCTATTTAACAACGTTTTAGCAAGCATGCCTATAGGATTTCAGACCGCTCATTTTCAAGTTTGTTACTGCTTGCCACATTCTGAATCAGTAATAGATACCATGCTCATAGGATTCTACCCCAAACACTTAGGCAAGCCTTAGGTAATAACAATAAAATTGAATTCACTTCTGTTAACTAATAATTGCTATATCCAGTAGGCAGGCCTGATTCGGACTTCTTATATGAGTTATGAAATAAATTGGTCTGCTTCAACAACTTAAACTCCCCTTTTGCCTTAAAATTTTACGACCCTCCTTGTTGTTTGAGTCATGCTATTTGATTGCCTTGTTTGAGGAGGTATATATGAGTCGTCATTGTTTATGTGCTTCCCCTGCTATTGTGCCGTCCTATATGTTTTGTATGTCGCCTTAGAGTTTTCACCTTTGAAACCTCAAAGTCAGCCTAATATCCCTCCCTATTAGGATTAGTAGTCCTAAATGCCTCCGGGACTGATAGGAATGGGACGGGTAATAGCATGCAATAGTGGTCGAGACCAATCCGCGCTTTAGTACCTTAACGGGGTGGGAAGGGTAGATATGGATATGATGACCGGTGCGCTAATACCACGTGTAGCCCCTCTTTTGAGGAGTGATTACCGGGTATGGCATTGATGTGATCCATATTATAAATAAACCTAGGACCCCCTTCCCTTCTCTTTCTTTGTCTTTAAAGTATTATGACTTCTTTTCAAAAATCAGCCCTTTAATAATTGCTCTTTCAAACTTTGTTTACTTTCAAACCTTTGTGTATATAATCCCCTATTATTTGAGCCTTATCTGTTTATATGTTAATTGAACCAAATTCACAAAGAACTATCTGGCCGGGAACCACACTAGTGGATCTTGAGGGGTGCGTAACACCTTCCCCTTAGGATAATTTCAAGCCCTTACCCTATCTCTGGTTTCCAAGCAAAACTTAGAAATAAACCTTGAAGGTGTCCTAATGCACCATAAATCATTAGGTGGCGACTCTTCATAAAATGCAAAACCCAATTCCCAAAAGGAATGAGTTGTCTTATACCCCAAAATGTCATTAACCTGATTCTCCCGACGCGAGGAGGGGAAAAAGGGGGCGCGACAACATGCGACTCTGCTGGGGATAATTAGGCTTTTACCATTTCAGATTGTTCTTGAGAATTTGTCCCTCCCCTTTATATGCAATTACCTGTTTAAATTCCTTTAAGCATTTAATTTCTTTTACAAAGCAAAACTGACTTATCTTCTTCTTTTCTTTTCTTTATTGCTACTTTACTGCTATAAACTGTTGTATTTACTACTTTCTCAAACATGCAAATACGTGACAACATGCTTTTTAATTATTGCATTATCATGCTCAACATCATATTCCACTCGTGCCAAACAAATACTATGGCAACGCTTATAATGAGTGGTTGCGCTCTTCCTATATTATTACCCCCTAAATTCGGAAAGGCATATTTGCGGTAAAACCAGTCGATCAATGGTGTAGTCAACGGTTCCGTGCCTTCCGCCTTGAGTTGTCCGCTCAAGGGTACGAGTCTAATACCCCATAGAAACCTTATTCTGTTTAAACTGTGCATGCATCATGGTCAAACCTAGTTGGGTCAGTTATGTTGTCCATATAATGATCCTTTAAGATAGCCTTGTCCAAAGTCCGCTGGGTTTCCCTAAACCTAAACGGGCATCACCATATTCTGTGCATTTATTTGGAGAACTAAAATGCTTCATGCTAATTGTTGGTATTAAATAGTCGAGTCTGGTGGGGGTAAGGGCCTAACCTTATTTGCCTTGCAAAAATATGAGGCACGAAGTCCCTAGATTCGGCATGGTCACCAGCATTCATCCAAGGTTGTTAAGCTGGTGGAGGGATCTTCACTCTAGTGATCAAACTCTCGTCCGAAAATATCTGGGGAATCTACCATCCTTTTGGAGATCCAACCTAACAACAAGATCATAGAGGCTGCTACACTGTTCTGGGATTGTGAAAGGGCTGTTTTCCGTTTGGGGTACATTGAAATGACACCCCTGTTAGAAGAGATAGGAGGGTTAGCCGGTCTAGTCTGGGAAACTCTGGGTCTTTTGATGCCTGAGAACCGTAAGGGTAGGGGTTTCCTCAAAATGATGGGCCTAAAGAAGAATCCAGATTTGACATGTTTGAAGGAATCTTACATCCCTTTTGACTATTTATATGAGAGGTACGGTCACAGCAAATCCTCCCGTACCTACCCTGACGAGTTTTCCATCACATCCTTGGGGCACATTCATCGAAGGGTCTTCGTATTTATGTTTTGTTTCCTGGGGGTGATCGTGTTTCCCATAAAGAAAGCGAGGATCCACACCAGGCTAGCCATGGTAACTAACACCCTTATGGAAGGGATTGGTGGGCAACCATTCAGCATTGTGCCCATGATAATTGCAGACATATATCGAGTCTTGGAGAAGTGTCAACAAGGCGCAGAACACTTCGAGGGTTGCAATTTGCTACTCCAACTCTGGCTTATGGAGCACCTCTAAAGGGGTGAATACCGACAAGAGATCCAGCGAAGGGACTGGGATGACCTTATCGCCTTCCATCATCCAAAGCGAATGAATTACATGCCCAATATGTTCGCTCAGCCAGAAGATGCCAAGGGATGGGTAGAGCTATTTGATAACCTAACCGAAGAACAGGTCCAGTGGATGTTCGAGTGGTTTCCGACGGAAGAATTCATCACTCTATTCAGAAATGCACCTTTTCTGATACTGATCGGTTTGAGGGGAACATATTCTTACGTCGCTTTCCAAGTTGTGAGACAAGCCGGTAGAAAGCAGGTTATACCCAGTGTCGACAAGATGAGTCATTTTCGAGCCAACTTCCAGGATGATGATAGTCCTTACAAATGCAAGTCAGCACATGTGGCATTGCAAGATCATAATGGGGAGAGCCACCATCGATCCAGACAGGTATCATGCTGGTTGGGCTCCTTTTTACTCTGGTTGGTTGGAAGACAATCATGATGGTCTGGGCCAGTCAGGATTTGCTCGAGGTCACAGGATTATAGATGAAAGGGCCGAGACACAGGTAAATACAATCAACTGCGCAAAAGGATCCGGGAGTACGGAAGCGAACACCTCGAAATACAAGAGTTCAACTAGAAGCTAATTGAGGAATGGAAGTATATGGGTGTCAGTGCCAACAAGCGACTGGGATACTTGGAGCGAGGCATAGTGGAGTTGGAGAAAAGTTTCTCAAGAGGGTCGAAGATTGCCAAAATGTTGAAGGAACCGAAGGCGGACACCTAGCCAGGGCCTACCTATTGCTAGGACTTCGCGAGTTGGGAAAGCTGTTCGATGGAGCCAGGGATGCTGAATCTGGGGAAGGTCCTTCTGGTACCAAGTAGATAGGAAATTTTCTTTTCGCTTTATAAAGTGTAATAAGGCCAATGGCCATTATTGATTTCCATTTCCTGTTTATTTAGTGTCAATTTGGGATTTGTCTATTTTTTATCAATGAAATGAGGCATTCAACATCCTAAGTTCTCCAAATCAACTTGTCGCTAGGCCTACCTCGGGCACATCAAGGCTCCCAAATTTGGACACGTTATATATTCCTGCACTATGTGCTTAAATATTGCAACATTTTTTATGATCCTCTCTAACTTGGTTACCTTTGTTTTTACTTTTGTTTTATTCCCCTCCCCAAAGGTTAGTTCGTGCACTCTGGCGACGTCATCCTATTCCACAAGATCCAAGGGCCCTCCACCCACTCCTCCTCCAAGTCCTGTTAAGGAGATCACAACATCAGAGGCCATTGATGGCCATGGTATTCGGGTTCCCAATGAAAATGTGTCACAACTCGAGAAGAAATTGTTGAAGTTTCAAGAAGAGCTTGATCAGGTTCGGAATCTGGCCAACCTGTCCTTCTCCCTCAGCACCCCAGACACCATCTTCCCCAATGGCCAAAATCCCACGCCTCCACAAAAAAAAACCAAATCATCCCACTATCCCAACAAAGAACCAATGCAACACTTGCCACATTCCAAATAACAATCCGTTACTCATCCCCGAACCACAAAACTCCGCAAATGACCACTTCCACACCCACACACACGGCCACCACAACAATCCCATTTACGTGGAGACCGTGCCACTCTCCACCCAACCTATATTTTGCACCCCTAAGACCGAGGAAAAGGATCTACTCATCAGAAACTTGGTTGAAGAGCTTAAGATACTAACTAGCCGAATCCAAGGCGTCGAAGGAAGTAAAGGTATTGAAGGGTTGAACTATGAAGATCTCTACATACAACCAGATGTTGAACTGCCAGAGGGGTACAAACCTCCCAAGTTTGATATGTTTGGTGGTACAGGGGATCCGAGGGTCTATCTGAGAACATACTGCGACATGCTGTTTGGGGTAGGAAAGGACGAAAGGATCCACATGAAACTATTCATGAGGAGTTTGAAGGGAGATGCCCTATCCTGGTACATCAGCCAGGATCCTAAGAAGTGGTCAAATTGGGTAGGTTGGCCTCTGATTTCATGGACTGATTCAGATTTAACACAGAAAATGCGCCGGATGTATTCTACATTTAGAATCTGAAGAAGAAGCCTACAGAAACATTTCGCGGGTATGCTACTCGCTGGAGGTCGGAAGTAGCTAAGGTCAGACCTGCTTTAGAGGAGGAACAGATGAACAAATTCTTTGTCCGGGCCCAGGACCCGCAGTATTATGAACGGCTAATGTTGATTGAAAATCATAAGTTTTCCGACATTATCAAGCTGGAAGAGTGAATTGAAGAAGGTACCAAAAGCGACATGGTTACAAACTTTGAGGCCTTTCAAGCCACAAATAAGGCCTTGCAGTCTGGTGGTGTGTCTAAGAAGAGAGATGTGGGGGCCGTAATAGTTGCACAAAGGACCAAGTCTCCCCTCAAATACCAAACCTACCCTATACCTCCACTCACATATCAGTCAGCTCCAAACTACCAAGCACCTTCCTACCAAGCCCCAGCACCAACCAATCAGTCACCTCCACCTCCCGCATATCAGCAAACCTCGCCCAGATATTCCCAACCCGCACATGCATACCAAGCCTATAATGCCCAACCATCTCATTACCAATCACCCCCCACACGCCAAAACTTCCTAGGCCCCGACCTAACTTTGATCGGAGGCCCCCAAAACAATACACAGCCATTGCCGAACCCATTGATCAACTATACAAGAGACTCAAACTGCCGATTATGTCACCCCCATCCCTGCTTCAACCCCCCGGAGCCCTTCTCAGTGGGTTAACCCAAAAAAATCTTGTGCATACCATTCTGGCATGAAGGGACACACCATCGATGAATGCCACTCTCTAAACGACAAGATATAGTCCTTAATTGATAACAAGGTCATTGTTGCAAAGGTAGCCGCTCTTAATGTTCGCAACAACCCCTTACCAGATCACAAGGGCGAGGGTGTTCACATGATTGAAATAGGGGATGATTGGGATATCCATCGGGTTGATCGCGGAAGGTGATGATCCAAAGAAGCCAGCAGTTAGTCTCAACTCTATCATGGTCCAGATTCAACCATCTGAGGACACTAAGGTAGACGTGTCTATCCCGCTTGAGTTTGAGGCAACGCTATCAGCCAAAATACCGACACCGTTTGAGGTTACAATTTTACCACCCAAGGAACATGTCCCATTTGAGGTAAAGGTAGCCGCACCAATCCCAGTGGCGATGACCACCATGTCGTCATTCCACACAAAAGCTATTCCTTGGGATTTTACGGCCGAGGCCAGGAGGAAAGGCAAAGTCAGGTTCGAAGAGACTATTGCAGCACGGGGTATGACAAGGACTGGAAGAGTCTATACCCCGGAGAACTTAGCAGAGTCAAGTAAGCAAGCTTCCAACCGGCCACTCATCCTTGAAACAGGTCCAGATGACCTTTGGAGGAAGATACAGGCCAAGGAGTATTCAATCATTGACCAGCTAAACAAAACACCAGCGCAAATATCTATCCTCTCATTGCTGCAGAATTCCAAGGCACACAAAAATGCTCTGTTGAAGGTGCTGAGTGAGGCATACGTGCCGAGTAACATCACTGGCGGAGAAATGGCCAATATGGTGGGACAAGTGTTAGAATGCCATAAAATCACTTTCTATGAGGACGAGCTGCCGCCTGAAGGGTTGGGTCACAATAAAGCATTGCATATCACTGTGCTATGTGAAAACTACTTCATCACTAGGATCCTGATTGATGGGGGTTCCAGCCTTAATATATTTCCATTGATAACACTCAAGAAGGTGGGTAAAGGACTGCACGAGATAAAAGAAGGAGCAACCAATGTGAAAGCTTTTGACGGGTCCCAGAGGTCCACCATCGGTGAGATTAGCCTGTGTCTGCAAATGGGACCAACTTGGTTCGAGGTTGACTTTCAAGTGATAGATGTGCTAACATCCTACAACCTGCTGTTAGGACGCCCTTGGATTCATTCGCGGGGGCTGTGGCTTCAACACTGCATCAGGCCGTGAAATTTGAATGGAATCCCAGGAAGTGATCATTCACGGTGACGGCAGCAATCCTATATATAGTCATCAGACCATTCCGGCAATAGGGGGAAGAAGAAAATTAGGTGGGGAAACCTACCACCACATCGAGTGAGTCAATGTTGTTGACAAAGATAAATTGTGGGACAACAAGATCGAGAGTATATTGAATTGGAGTGGGTACGAACCTGGCAAGGGGCTCGGCAAGAACCTCCAGGGGATTGCTAAACCCATAAAGCTCAAGAAGCACGGCACTACTTTCGGTCTAGGATACGAGTACACTTGGGAGGAATTTAACAACTGGTCGCCACCATGGCGCGGTCCTTCCTATCCGCTGGAACAGCCAATACAACCTTTGGAGCAGACTTTCCAACAGGCTGACGTTGTTTATGGAACAGACAAAGAGGAAGCATTTGTTGCGGTGAAGAACATGTTCTTAGAAGACAATGACATGGACTGCTGTGTTGTTTTCGAGGAGGAGGGGAGGAAGGTCATTCCATACAAGCTGTGAGTAGAGGAGCATACCTCAACAATTGGACCATCAGGACCACTAGAGCCCGACGAGCCTCAGGGTAGCACGGGTATACAAGCATCATGCACTGTTCTTATTTTTACTAGATAATCTTTTCTTTTCGTATTTTGATTTCTGCAATAAGATCTTCAATGTTCAAAACAGCTATGGAATTTATCAAAGCATTTCGATTTTTTCTTATGAATCAACACCTTATTATTCTGTCTCATTACTTTACTTGCACAGCATTACTATGACTTATTTTGATGAACCAATGACTATGACATGCAATGAGACAACGCAACAAACAGACATTGACTCAGAAGAAGATGACATACCAGAGGAGATCGTCAAAGAAGTTGAGAACTTTGAAAACAGACCTAAGTCCAACCTGGACAAGACAGAAATTGTTAACCTGGGAGATGCAGAGAATGTCAAGGAAACACGAATCAGTATTCACTTGTTGCCGTCAGAAAAAAAGGAATACACAGAATTTCTAAAGGAATATGAGGACATATTCGCCTGGTCATACGATGACATGACTGGTCTAAATACATCTATTGTGGCCCATAAACTGCCAACTGATCCAACATGTCCTCCGGTAAAGCAGAAGCTCAGAAAGTTCAAGCCAGATATGAGTTTGAAAATCAAAAAAGAAGTCACTAAGAAAGTCAAAGCTAAGGTTCTCAGGGTAGTAGAATATCCGACATGGTTAGCCAACATTGTACCAGTACCAAAGAAGGACGGGAAGGTAAGAGTCTGTGTCAACTACCGGGATCTCAACCAGGCCAGTCTGAAAGACGGCTTCCCCTTGCCAAATATACACATCTTGATCGATAATTGCGCCAAGCACGAGTTACAGTCATTCGTTGATTGCTTCGCCGGTTATCATGAGATCTGGATGGATGAGGAAGATGTTGATAAAACGGCTTTCATTACGCCATGGGGAATGTATTGTTACAAAATGATGTCGTTCGGCCTAAACAATGCAGGGGCCACCAACATGAGGGCCATGACTACCATTTTCACAATATGATACACAAAGAAATTGAGGTATATGTGGATGATTTCATCATCAAGTCCAAGAAGTCCATTGATCATATGGAAGATTTGAGGAAGTTCTTCAACAGATTGCGAAGG
Organism: Nicotiana attenuata; assembly: GCF_001879085.1. Classification (NCBI taxonomy): domain Eukaryota; kingdom Viridiplantae; phylum Streptophyta; class Magnoliopsida; order Solanales; family Solanaceae; genus Nicotiana; species Nicotiana attenuata. The sequence continues at coordinate 113,327 of NW_017670287.1, forward strand.
TACAATCTGAAACTGAATCCCGCAAAGTGTGCATTTGGGGTTCCCGCCGGAAAGTTGCTTGGGTTTATTGTGATCTGCCGACGAATAGAATTGGATCCATCAAAGGTCAAGGCCATTCAGGAACTTCCACTGCCAAAAAACAAGAAGGACGTGATGAGTTTCTTGGGAAGACTTAACTATATCAGCCGGTTCATAGCACAGTCTACAGTTATCTGTGAGTCAATCTTTAAGATGTTAAAGAAGGACGCCGCTACCAAATGGACCGATGATTGCCAGAAGGCCTTCGACAGCATCAAGGAATATCTGTCAACACCACCAGTCTTGGTCCCGCCAGAGCCAGGTAGACCCCTATTACTCTACATCGCAGTACTAGAGGGGGCCTTCGGTTGCGTTTTGGGGCAGCATGATGAACAGGGAGAAAGGAACAGGCCATTTACTACCTCAGCAAGAAGTTCACTCCCTACGAAGCCTGGTATTCTCTTTTGGAACGCACCTGCTGTGCTTTGACTTGGGTAGCTCAGAGGCTGAGAAAATACTTCTGTGCCTATACCACGTATCTCATATCAAGGATGGACCCTTTAAAGTACATCTTTCAGAAACCCATGCCCACTAGCAAGCTAGCCAAGTGGCAAATCCTGCTAAGTGAATTCGATATTGTGTACGTAACTCAGAAGGCGATCAAAGGACAAGCATTGGCAGACCACCTTGCTGAAAACCCTGTGGATGGAGAATATGAACCTTCGAAAACATATTTTCCCGATAAAGAGGTATCATTCATAGGAGAAGACATTGCAGAGTCCTATGTTGGTTGGAGAATGTTTTTCGATGGAGCAGAAAATTTCAAAGGAGTTGGCATAGGAGCAGTCTTGGTGTCAAAAACCGGTCAGCATTATCCGGTGTCTGCCAAACTCAGGTTCCCCTGCACCAACAATATGGCCGAGTACGAAGCCTGCAGCTTAGGGCTCAAGATGGCCATTGACATGAACATTCAAGAGTTGCTAGTAATTGGAGATTCAGACTTGCTTATACATCAGTTACGAGAAGAATGGGCAACCAAGAACTCCAAGATACTCCTGTATATGCATCATGTACAAGAATTAAGGAAGAGTTTCACAAGGACGGAGTTCCAGCATGTCCCTGGAGTCCAGAATGAGTTCGCCGATGCATTGGCTACCCTGTCATCTATTATACAACATCCAGACAAGAATTTCATTGATCCCATTCCAGTAAAGATCCATGATCAGCCAGCTTACTGTGCCCACGTTGAAGAAGAAGCAGACGGAAAGCCTTGGTTTCATGATATCAAGGAATATTTGGCAAAAGGAGAGTACCCAGAGCTTGCAAATCCTACTCAAAAACGCACATTTCAGAGATTGTAAGACAACTTCTTTCACAGCGGAGGAATCCTGTATAGCAGGACTCCCGATTTGGGATTACTAAGGTGTGTCGACGCAAAGGAAGCATCCAGGCTACTAGAAGGAATTCATGCTGGGACCTGCGATCCACACATGAACGGTTTTGTCTTAGCAAAGAAGATACTCCGAGCTGGTTACTTTTGGATGACAATGGAAACAAAATGCATCCAGTACGTCCGGAAATGCCACCGCTGTCAAATACATGCAGACGTGATAATGGTACCTCCGAGTGAGCTTAACACAACAAGCTCACCATGGCCGTTCGCCGCCTGGGGAGTGAATGTTATTCGACCAATCGAACCTGCTGCTTCCAACGGACACAGGTTCATCATTTTAATTATACATTTACGTCATACTTTGACAAAATCATGCATGTTTATTATTGAAACTGCTTTGTTTAGCAACGCTAGCCCGATGATACCGATGGTATCTCCAGATCAAAGACGAGCAGATCAAGCAAAGCCAGGGGATGTGAACTAACCTTCCCCTTTACAAAACTCACGATTTTTCTTTGGATGCAGGCACCAGGATTACGAAATCATTGAAAACACTGTACGTCCATATAACAAACATTGTTCAGAACACGATTCTCTCAAGACCGTTGCACTTACCCACATTTGCTATCCACACACACCGGCGACATTCCGTGTGTCACAATGTCCCCAGCAATCACAATATCGCGATCTACTATTAGGTAGGAAAGCTCCGTTACCATTTGCCATTTTATTTCTTGCATTCTGCCTTTCGAGGTTAAGCTCTATCCCTATCTGCATTTGCATTGCATAAGGCTACCATTCCCCCTTCCAACTTGCATAAGGCTACTATTCTGCCTTCCAACTTGCATACGGCTACTATTCTGCCTTCCGATGTTAAGCTCTACCTCTATCTGTATTTGCATTGCATAAGGTTACCATTCTGCCTTCCAACTTGCATAAAGCTACTATTCTGCCTTCCGAGGTTAAGCTTTGCCTCTATCTGCCTCTGCATTGCATAAGGCTACTATTCTGCCTTCTGAGACTAAACGCTGTCTCCATCCACACTGCACGACTGAAAGATCACCACATTGCGCGGCTGAAAGATCGCCACATTGCACGGCTGAAAGATCGCCACATTGCACGGCTGAAAGATCGCCAAATGCATTGCATTTCATGGGCTGAAAGATCGCCAAATTATCCAAAGGCGTCATCGTTCGAAGGCACCATCCTCATAGCCCGAGAACACCATGTCATGGCCTGAGGATCCCTTTCAATCTTTTGCATATCATTATTCAAAGGCACCATGGTTCGGAGGCACCATTTTCATGGCCCAAGAGCATCATTTCATAGCCCGCGTATCCTTTATTATACGCTTCATGGCCCAGGACATCATGGTCTAAAGACGTCATGATAACCGTCCAAAGACAACATTCATGGTCCAACGAGAATTTGCATCATGTTTAAATTTGCGCACAATATATGCTTGTATTACTTATTTGCAGGTAAACTGGAAAGCAACAGCCATCCCGGCAGGAGCGCTTCCGCTCCGGTGCCCGCAACCATATCAGACCTAACCACTCCCGTGAATTTTTCCCTCGCCCTGACCAAAACATTGCGTTCGTTTTGGAAAGTACCTGTCGGCATACCCCGCCGATGGATCCCGAACTACATATGGCTTGATTCCTGTAAGACCAGGGATATGTAGGCAGCTCAGAAGCCCGGGCGTGGCCTATTTTCTTCAAACCGTTTTGTTCGGTCAAAATTTGGCCATCATATCTTCACCCGACAACTCTTTCATCCTTCCCGGGTAAAGAGGGACAGCTGTTGATACCCAATTTTTCCCTATATATATTTCTTTATGCATATACTCTCAAAATAATACATGTATGCATATATAAGCATGTCCAAATATCTTATATTCCTTTTTCTTAATTTTTAAAGATTTTTAAACCAATTTATTTCCCTATTTTATTCATAAAAAACCAATAATAATTACCAAAATTAGCATTTTTTGGTGATTCATTTATTGGATTCTCATATTTATGCTAAAATATAGCTGAGATAATTTTTTTTTTGCATATTTTTACAAATTCATTTGGTATTTTTAAGCTAAATTGCATATAATTGCAATATTAGCCCCTTGTAAGATTTAATTACGTTTATATTTATAAAATTAAATCCAGTATTTTTTAAATTGATAATTGTACGTTATAAACCATTTTAGCACTTTTAATTTATTTTCAGATTTAATTTACTATTTCTTATAAAATAAATGGGGAAAAATGGCTATTCAAAATCTAGCCAGATTTCATTTCAATTGTAGCCCAATTCTACCCCAATTTAAACCCGATTACCCCGGCCCAATTCCTACTCATACCCGACCCCCAACCCAATTAAATCGACCCATACTCGGATCCCCACCTAGCCCCGTTAATCCCAGCCGTTGATCACTTAGATTAACGGCTCCCGTTCCTCCTTTCCTAATTAAACCCAAAAGACCCCCCTACCCTCTCATTATTCGCCATACGCCGCCTCTGAAATCCCTCTTCTCCCAATCCTCTCTACAACACCCTCAAACCCTAGCCGCCGTCACCCTAATCCGCCCTAACCCATGGCCTTCCAAGGTCATCGGAGACCTGTGCCAGCCTCCTATGGCCCCTTTGTGTTTGTCCTTATGGTTTCAAGGCCAGACTACGAAGACTCTGGTCCAGCCTTCGTTCGATTTTAGTTCATGGCCCTTCTCCGGTCATCTTTGGCTTTTCTCCGACCAACTATGGCCATCCGAGTCAGATTTTTGACTCTCTTGGTTAGATCGATAACTCTCAAGGCTTTTCTCGTTTCTTTTGGGTTCTTCTAAAACCCTAATCTCTAAGGTTCTTTCAGATCTATGCTTGCTTTGAACTTCTAAGCATTTTCTCGAAGTTTCTTAAAACTTTGCTTAACTCTGTATCTTTTCCGATTAGGGTTTTCCTGTTAAGTTATTTCAAATCTCTTCTCTGATCTTTTGACATGTCTTGCTATGTTTGCTCGTATTGTTCTTCTATCTGAGTTTGCGTGATAAAAGCCCTAATTTTTTTTGGTTGTTTGTTAGACGAATGCGCTTGTTTTGTTTGATTTGTTTGTTTATCATCTTTTAAACACTACTATTGTTGAAAAACCCTATGTCTTTGGGTCTGAAACAGTTCGTTTAAATACTTGACTCGCTTTGAAGTCCCTTGTTTCAGAATCTCTTTTCCTTTGTGTGATCCCTCTGATTCTGGGTTTCTATTATCTTCAAAACTTGACTATGATCGAAACCCTAATTTTTTCAAAGGGGTTTCCTTACTTGCTGATATGAGTGTAAGTACGTGATTTTTGCCCTATATGAAATACTCCTATAAAATCCAAGAAGATATATTTTTTTATAATTATTTGCCCCTTTTAGGAATTTTTATAGATTTTATTAATTGGTTGCATTTTTTCTTGCATGTTTAATTTTATTTAAATCATGAAAAAATACCAAAAATGTCGCGCATTGCATTTAGGATCTAGTTTTATATTTTTAGGATTAACCAGTAATTATTTATTTTATAAAAATCGAAAATCACAAAAATGCTTCATTTTTACACTTTTTCCTTTTATTGATTTTTTCTCTTTTAATTTAGGATTAAGTAGTTTTTATAATTGGTTAATTAGTTTAATTTCACATTTTTAGATAATCTAGAATTTTAATTTCTAGGATTTATAATTAAAAAAAAAGGAAATAAAGAGTTTATTTAATTGGGTTTAAATTCGGAACTTGAGCCATTTTAAAGTCAAAATCAGCCCAAATAAATGGCACCAAAATCTGTCCAACCCAAGCTCAATCTCCCTACCCAAATACCCATTACCCTTTACCCTACCACCTACCTATAAAAAGACAATTTTGGAAACCAAAAATCAGATCTTAGAGGCCCTCCCCTTCAGCTAAGCGCAGCTTTTCCTCTCCATTTTTCATCAAAAGAAATCAGATCCCTCGACCTCTCTTGAAACCAAGAACGGCGCATCATCTCCCCAGCAGAGTCGCCAGAGCTGTCACACCTCCTTTTTTACACACCCGAAGGTAGTACATAAGGGAGTTTTTCCAATTTAAGTGACATTATTCGAAATGGGATTATTTATTTGTTAGAGTCGCCACTTGGGATAATTTATTTGGTGTCCCAAGTCACCGGTTTATTTTGAATCCCAAATCAAGGAAAATTTCGACTTTCCTTTTGAAGTCTGCGAACCAGAAATTCTGAATAAGGAATTCTGTTAACCCGGGGAAGGTGTTAGGCACCCCCGGATTCCGTGGTTCTAGCACGGTCGCTTAAACTATCATAATAGGCTTATTATCTGATTCTAATACATGTTTTAGCCTATGGTATATTTTAGCTTATTAACCGCTTTTAATCAATTTTAAGGAAAATCTCAACAAAAATAAAATATGTCGTGGACCGCGGGTCATTTCATACATATTTTGTCTTTTGCTTCGAGAGATGAAGAAGAGAACAGAACGGCGCTCTTCTCTTCCTCTAACATACAACCACTAAATGCAACAAGACACCAACAAAGCTCCCTTAGATCTGCGATTTCCAGCATGTAAAACGCAGCAGCAGTAGCGAAAGAGAGAAGAACCAGCTGCTGCGCCTTCTTGTTCTTCGTCTCACTCAACAGACCCCTTCAGAAACGGCGCATCTAGAGGCTTCCTCAGCTGCTCGATGCTTTCTTTTTCTCCATTCTCGTTCCTACACACTCTCCCTCATACACTAACACACGCCTAGAGATCAACTAAAAAGCATTTTTGGAAAATTCAAAGAAAGGCGTTCTGGGTTCTAAAACAAAAGGTTCAAAAGCCAAAACAAGGTTATGAAAGAAAGTAAGTTACAGAGATGATTTCTGGAAGCATTTTCAAAGCTATAATTGTTTTGTTCCTCCACAATTCTGGTTGTTCTAAAGCTGTTTGGCCAAAGAAGTTGTCGATTTCACTATTCATGGGTTGCTGTAGCTGAGTTCTGATTCGCTATTGTGCCATACCGGAATTTGTTCATGTTGCATTTTTAGCTAAAAGGTAAACTTAGAGACCCCCTTTGTATTTTGCTATATTTATTGATAATTGGATTTCTCTTTCCTGCTCGAAATTGGGTCTTACTGTTGGTTCTCCATTTGTTTACCTCTGAATGATTTAATGAATTCTTCATGTGTGAGAATCAATTTCATAATGAGTTTGTTCTTTGCAACTGTTGACATTGAGTCTATTTGTTTTCGCCCAGTTCTTGAATCGAGTCAGAGATGAAATCGTTTGTTCTACTTGCTGAATTTAATAGATGCGGTAATTGAATTCGCTATGGCGTGTTTGTTTAAAGCACATACTCAATTTAATGGGGATTGTTATATCTTGTGTTTCTGTTTGGACTGCTCCTGGGATGTTATTGATTATAGTGGTGGCTTTTAAGCTAATGTGTGCAGATCTAAAGTTAAAAGGCTTTCAATGAGTTTGGACACCATTTCAACTCTAGTTTAATTTATGTAGTTGGGCCATGTAAAGTGCAATTAAAGAGACTATTGATGTAAAGTTGACGATTATGCTTCTGCTATAACAAATTGGCGATGTAATTTTGAACTTAAGATAATATACATTCACGCTTAGTTCAATTCATAGCTATGGACCTCAAAAAAAAAAAAAAAAATTAAATTTAGAAATCTTTTAATAGAATAGTCGAGGTGAGCCATGCCAAATAAAAAATCTTAAAATGCATGGCCCTCGTTTAATTAATTTTAAAATCCTTTAGAAATCGAGGTGTGCCATTTAGCAAATTTCCATGGCCCTCGCAAAGTTAAAAACGCGTAGTTTGCTTTAGGCGCGTATTTTAATAATATTACCTTACTAAATTCGAGTGTGCATTTCGTGTGACCCAAATCCAAATCTTAATAACATCGAATAAAATGTGTTTCGGATTGCGGGTGCATTTCATGTGGCGCGGTCCAAAGACATGTTTTAAACGACGCTAAATCCTCTTTAAAATTGAAATAAAGCGGTTAATAATTTCTAAAATTATACCATAGGCTAAAACATGTATTAAAATCAGATAATAGGCCAATTATAATAGTTTAAGCGACCGTGCTAGAACCACGGAATCCGGGGATGCCTAACACCTTCCCTCAGGTTAACATAATTCCTTATTCAGAATTTCTGGTTCGCAGACTTCAAAAGGAAAGTCGAATTTTCCTCGATTTGGGATTTTAAAATAAACCGGTGACTTGGAACACCAATTAAAATATTCCAAGTGGCGACTCTGAATTGAATAAATAATCACATTTCGAATAATGTCACTTAAAGTGGAAAAACTCCCTTGTACTACCTCTCGGGGTGGTGTGTAAAAAAGGAGGTGTGACAGCTCTGGCGACTCTGCTGGGGACACTTTCAAACCCAGAACTTCGGTTCAGGGTTCAAGAATTCGAGCTTAGAATAGCTGTTATGATTGGCTTTATCTGTTATTTGATTTTTCTACATGTTTGAGCCCAATGTGCTAAATGCTTTTACCCCTTTGATATTTCGTGACTTGTATATAAACTGCTACGAAACCCTTCCTCTCTCTGAGTCTTCTAAATCATGGAGAAGGGTGCACTACGTGTGACTTCTCTTCTGTCTAGAGTCTTATCCCATTTTAGAATGTGGTTCGGACAAGTTGCAAAGCCGGTGAAGCTTCTGTATTCCCGGTACACTGCCCCCATCCGGCTCGAGTTGTCCGCTCGGGTAAGCCAGGTCTAGAACAATAAACCCAGGTTTTAAACCTAGTATAACAAAGCCTCATGCCGAATCCCTAGTAGGAATGTTTGTTTGCATCACGTGCATTTGACTTAGGGGACTCAGCACAGCGGTTGGGTCCGTCTAGGATAGGTGTACCCAAATTAAAAAGACCATCCTGATGCATCTTACATGCTACTTGCGCATCTGTTTGTTTTGGCTTGCATGTTGATCGGCTTCTAGAATAGGGAAAGAAAATAAAAAAGAAGCCAAAAATCAAAAAGAAAGTGAGAGGTAGGTATTTAGAAAATTCTGAAACTCTGCCGGAATTCTGAAAAAAAAAAAAGAAAAAGAAAAGTCTTTTCAAAATGAGCCAAAATTTCAAGTGCAATGTTTCCCGTGTTCTGTCGAAGCTACCCGAACTACGCAGGTCTGATTCTCACCGGATTTGAGATACGTAGGCAACCTCATCAGTTCCGACCCCAATTTTCAAAAAATCCAAAAATATTTTCCTTTAGTTCCTTCTTTAAAAAATCTTTCCTTAGAAAATTCAAAAAAAAAAGTAGTTTTTAAATTCAAAAAAAAATAAAAAAAATAGTTTCCTTCTTTCTAATGTCTTTCATGCGAAAAAAAGAAAAATCAATAAAAAACAAAATTCAAATACGGGTTTCCTTCATTTTGAAGTATTTTTCAAAAAAAAAAAAATCAAAAAAAAAAATCCGAAACAAAATCCAAAAATACTCTTTTCTTCTCTAGAAGTCTTTCTTTTGCAAATGTCAATAAAAGTTTTGAAAAAAAAAAACTAAAGTCCAAAAAATATTTTTGCTTTTCTTTAGAAGTACTTTTGTAAATAAATAAAAGCTCAGAAATTCAAAACATTTTTCTTAAAAAAGCCTCTCTTTCAAAAATTAAGAGGTTACATCGAAAATCCAAAAAGATTTTCTTTCCTCCTTAGAAAAAGAGAAAACAAATGAAAATTCAAATAAAAAATATTTTTCTTTTTACTCTTGAAATTCCCAAAGTTCCAATCCAAAGAAAAGGAATTTTTAGAAGTCTTTCTTTCAAAAACAAAAAAAAAAAAATCAAAATCAAAAATCCAAAAAAAAAAATTCTCTTTCTTCTTTTAAAGCATTTTTTAGAAAATTTCAAAAAAAAAAAATCAAAAAATATTTTTCTTTTGCCTTAAAGCTCCATGGTCTGAGTTTTATATAAAAAAAAAAGAGTTAGTTTACTCGATTCTCAATCTTCCGGAACTACGCAAAGATCTAATTCATGCGGGGTCATGATACGTAGGCAATCCCCATCGGATTCGATCATAGCCATAAAATTAGTTGAGTGATAAAATAATCTGAAAATAAAAGAGAAAAAGAAAAATTGAGAGAAAAATTGAAAAAGAGTGAAAAACAAAGAGAGAAAAAAAAGAGTGACAAACAAAAGAGAAAAAGAGAGTGCCAAAAACAAAAGAGCGGCCAAAACAAGATGAAAAATCAAGAGTGATTGAAGAGAGGCAGAGATAAAAGAAAAGAGGTGCAGATTAAAAAAAAAGAGAGGGTTAATTAAGGCCGGGATGAAATATGCAACTGTGCAAACACATGGTAGAAATCAAGAGTGATTAAAGAGAGGCAGAGATAAAAGAAAAGAGGTGCAGATTAAAAAAAAGAGAGGGTGGCCGGGATGAAATATGCAACTGTGCAAACACATGGTAGAAGCATTTAACTATTAGGTGCATTGCATCCCAATGTGCGATTTCCTATATGTTAAATGTCTCAAAACTAACAAAGTTGTTTGTGTGAGCAAATTAGCCAGATTTTGTTCAAGTGATTGGATTTGTTGGTATGCGGTGATGAATGCGTGACCTTGCTCGCGGCCACAACATTATACACAAAATCGAGCTCCACCTCCTGGAAATGTCCATCCTTACCAAGCTCCATGTAAAACCCAATCAAATGTTCCCCAGTACAATCCTCGCCCAAAAGAGCCTTTCAAAAGGAATCACTTCACCCCCTATTGGTGAATCATACTCGGGCTTGTTCCAAAAGCTAGTCAGGCGAGGTCTGCTGCAGCCAGTGGCCCCAAACCGGCCAAACCCCGAGTTCCCCTCGCACCCAGCCGATGCTAGATGTGAATACCACTCTGGAGCAGTGGGACACAGTACAAAGGACTGTTGGACCAGAGGGCAGTTGAAGACTTGATTGAAGCTGAAAGAATCATTTTTCGGGATGAAGAAACTCCTGATGTGATGAACAATCTGTTGCCTGTCCATAACATCGGGCCAATAGTCGGATGAAGCTGAGGAATTTGATCCGGCACTGAAGGCCATTGCAGTCATTGCCAGGCAGAAGAAAAGCCAAAAATGATCTCCAAGCATGAAAGTCATCAGACGGGAGTCTTAGTAGCCAGTCTTGCTATCCTTTCTGCGTCCGGATTATCTCAGGGTGTGATCCGGATGTTTTGCTCTATTGTCTTACTTTCCGATGTAAACCCTTCTCCCTTCAAAAATTGAAAAGAAAAATTAAAAAAAAAATCAAAAATCAAATGAAATTAATATTTCATTGTCCAGGAATGTCTCTTTTCTTAATCTTGTCATTTTTCTTATTCTCTTTTCAGTTCTGTTAAATGCAGATTTCAATAACATGACATGCTTGCGGACTTCATGTCCAGATCCCAAAACACTGTCAGACTTCGAAATAATGAATCAAGAGTCGAAATGCAAAGAAGATAAGTTTGAGAAAATAAAAACAATGAGTTTGAACAACTGAAGTAAAATTGGTTCCGGAATTGGTAAGGTCCATACATTACAACAAGAGTACTGCCAAAAGAGTGTGTTGTACTTGGGACACATCGAAGGAAATGGCCCTAAAACAACTGTCAATGCAAATGAAGTGAAAAGGTACTATGTTGGATCCTCCATATAGTTCTAATATTCTCCGGTTGGGATGACGAAGGCTTTCATTCTCGCTACCCAAACACTATAAACCCTTTGCAAACCCTTTGAGCCGGCTCCCATTCTTTGATTACCCTCTTTGGAATCTGAAAGTGTCATTGAAAAATGAAATGAAAAAAAAGAAGAAAAAAAGAATAAAAAGAAAAGAAAGACACAAAAAAGGAAAGGAAGAAAAGACAAAGAAAATGAAAAGAAAAAAAATGGAAAAAGGGAAAGGAAAAAGAAAGAGAGAGAAAACAAAACAAAACAGAAAAACAAAAGAAAATAAAAAAAACAGAGTTCCCCGAACTACGTTCGACTTGATTCCGAAAGGGTAGGCAGCCCCTCTCTGGGGTTCAGTCACACCAAAATAAAAATCTAAAGTTCCCAAAAAAGTGAAACTGGGGCGGGTGTTATAATGTTTCGGCGATGATCCCGCCTGAATGGTTCCAAAGTTGTAATTCAGTCCAAATCATTTTTACCCAAATCCTTTCAAGTCCTTCCGATCAATCGGTGAGAATATTCAAGGATCAGAGAATACAACTACTTGGATTCGACACAATCAAAATGAGAGAAATAAAATGAGAGAGTCTTATTGGTGAAAACCCATACGGGCACCATAAGGCGATGGTAAGCAAAGAAATGGAAATGAGAGAGCCTTGTTAGTGAAAACTCGCAAAGAGCACTATAAGGCGATGGTGAGAAGAGAAATGAGAGAGGTCAGCTCGTGAAAATCCACAAAGGGCGTCCCTGATCGAGAAGTGGATCCTCACAGCTATCAGCATCGACAGAGTCCTGGCAGGGTTTCTCCAATTTTGAAGTAAAAGTCGTGATGAATTTCTGAGAGTCGGACGGTTTACACAGATCAGGCATCCAGTCCAAAAGGCATGTCATGTTCATTGAAGTCCGTATGTACTCCAGATAAGTCCGTCTTTCCTCTCCTCGAAAGGGACACTTCTTGTTTTAAACTCATTCTCCATTCCATTATTTGTTTTTCTTTGAATCCCTTTCGGTCTAACACTGTTCTGAAACTAAGACAAAGAAAGGATGACAAGACTGATTTACATGGCTTTCGTTTGACACGAGCCAATGTGCAAAAAAGCACCCAGCCTCGTCACGGGCATCAAGTCGACCCCGACTAGCTATGGCGGTCGATGCGTCGAAATCAAAACTCTTGGAAGGAGAAAATCAAATTAAAGCGCCTATAAAGGCAAATGAAGTTGAAAAGGTTGAGTCCCACGCGGCTAACCGTCTCGGCAAGGGTTTGAAAAGCCAAGGTGCCCCAAATGCTCTGAAATTGAAGTTGTAAGAAAGAAGCCAAAAAAAAAGAAAGGCCTACGAAGGCAAAATAAAGTTGGAAAAGGTTAAGTCCCAAGCGACTAGCCGTTGCAGCAAAGTTTGAGGAGGCGAAATGTTCCGAAGAAAAGAAAAGAAAAGAAAAGAAAAAAAAAATCAGAAAGTAAAAGACTAGGAAGGAAAGATAAAGTCAAAAGGTTGAGTTCCACCGAACAATCATCATGGCAAAATCTTGAAAAGCCGGAGTTTCTCCCGAGACAGAAATGCAATCGGTATTCAGGAAGCAACCAGTTGCAGTTGAAAGGGCCGAGATCAAGTGATCAAAACAATCAAGGCCATAAAACCAACCACCGTTTCAAACTAACAATTGTTCTTTGTTTGAAAAATTTGAAACAGGTGCAATCCAAAGCAACTGTGCAAGAAGCAGGTGCAACCACAAAAAAAATGCGCAAGGGTTAGAAACAACTCTGCAACAATAATCAATCCAAAAGGGAAGTCTCCTTCAAGTTCTTTCCTACATTTCACTCATTTTCTTAAACTTAAAAAAAATGAATGAAATGAAGAATGATGAAAAAGAAGAGAAAGAAAAGAGTTAAAATCATGGTAGCATAGGGCCTCCAATCTCGAGCTGCATCCTTTCCAACATAGGGTCCCATTCCCTAATCACCACTAGCATAACCTGGTAGTCTTTTCCATTGTAGGGTCCCATTTCCTAGTTGATCCCCGGCATAACCCGTGGACCTCCCCGGCATAACCCGAGGACCTTTTCCTTTCGCTCCCTGGCATAACCCAAGGACCTTTTTCCTTTTCTCCCGGCATAACCTGTGACCGTCCCTGGCAAGAGACCCAGAGGACCTTTTTTTTCTTTTTATCCCGGCATAACCCGTGGACCTCCCTGGCATAACCCAAGGAGCTTTTTTCTTTTAATCCCGGCATAACCAGAGGACCTCCCTGGCATAACCCAATGACCTTTTCTTTTATCCCGGCATAACCCGAGGACCCCCTGGCATAACCCAAGGACTTTTTTTCTTTTATCCCGGCATAACCCGAGGACCTCCCTGGCATAACCCAAGGACCTTTTTTCTTTTATCCCGGCATAACCCCTGGACCTCCCTGGCATAACCCAAGGACCTTTTTTCTTTTCTCCCGGCATAACCGGAGGACCTTTTTCCTTTTTCTCCCGGCATAACCCGTGGACCTTCCTGGCATAACCCAGGAACCTTTTTTCTTTTCTCCCGGCGTAACCCGTGGACCTCCCTGGCATAACCCAAGGACTTTTTTTCTTTTCTCCCGGCATAACCCGTGGATCTCCCTGCCATAACTCAAGGACCATTTTTCTTTTCTCCCGGCATAACCCGTGGATCTCCCTGGCATAACCCAAGGACCTTTTTTCTCTTCTCCCTGCATAACCTGTGGACCTCCCTGGCATAACCAAAGGACTTTTTTTTTTCCTTTTCTCCCGGCATAACCCGTGGATCTCCCCGGCATAACCCGAGGACCTTTTTTATTTTCTCCCGGCATAACCTGTGGACCTTTTTGCTTTTCTCCCGGCATAACCCCAGGACCTTTTTCCTTTTCTCCCGGCATAACCCGAGGATATTTTTCTTTTCTTCCGGCATAAGCCGATGACTTCTCCGGCATAACCCGAGGACCCTTTTTCTTTTCCGGCATAACCCGATCTTCTTTCCAGCATAACCTGGCAATCTTCCCAATTTAGGGCTTCACTCCCTATTCCCAAGGATACACAATCCCAATTTTTATTGCTTTCAATAAAGAAATAGCTTAGATCTGTGTTGCAAATAACTCACGAAATTTTCCTAGTGAAAATTGGGGCAGAAAAATTTCGTTTGTTTGTTTGTTTTTGGTGTCTGAGCAGGTTTGACCTCGAGGTACAGGATTCGAGATGACCCAGAAAGGAGCCTCAATCCAAAATAAAGATAACACAAAATCTCAACAACGTTAAATAAAATGTGTCGTGGACCGAGGGTGCATTTCATGTGGCGTGGTTCAAAGACGTGTTTTAGATAACGTTGAATTTTCCATAAAATTAATTAAAAACGGTTAATAAGTTAAAATATACCATAGGCTAAAACATGTATTAGAATTAGATAATAAGCCGATTATGATAATTTAAGCGGCCGTGCTAGAACCACGGAATCCGGGGGTGCCTAACACCTTCCCCAGGGTTAACAGAATTCCTTATTCAGAATTTCTGGTTCGCAGACTTCAAATGGAAAGTCGAAATTTTTCTCGATTTGGGATTCAAAAAAAACCGGTGACTTGAGACACCAAATAAATTATCCCAAGTGGCGACTCTAACAAATAAATAATCCCATTTCGAATAATGCCACTTAAATTGGAAAAAATTCCTTATGTACTACCTTCGGGTGTGTAACGATCCGACCGGTCGTTTTGCCTTTTAGAACCCCGTTCCCTTAAATAAAGCCTCCCGTACTTGCCTTAGCTAAATTACGACTTGCGGGGGCGGTCGGTTCGGGAGTTAGAGGAGTTTTGAGTGAAAAATGCCTAATTGTTTCTTTAAGAATTCCTTAAAAGGCCAAGTTTGACTTCGGTCAACTTTCTTGGGAAACTGATCCGGACTCGTGATTTGGCCCTGAGGGTCCGTGGGAAAATATGGGACCTGGAAGTGTGTCCGGAATCGAATTCCGAGGTCCCTAGCCCGAGTAATGAATTTTTATCTAAAATTGTTTAATTGAAGCTTTAAGGAATTAAAGAAGCTAAGTAATCATTGATTCCCTAGGTATCGGGCTCGAATTTTGGTTCCAAAGCTTGGTACATGTCCGTAATGTCGTTTAAGACTGGCCTGTAAAATTTGGTGTCAATCCGAGTAGTTTAAGGGCGTTTTGACCCGTTAGAGGAGAATTAAGAACTTGAAGATTCAATAGTTTGATTCATTTGGTTTTAGGGGGTGATTCCAAGATTTAGCGTTGTTTTGAGTTATCCGAGGGTTTGAGTATGTCCGCCTCGTGATTTCAGACTTGTCAGTATGTTCGGGCGGGGCTCGGGGGCCCCGAGCGTCAAACGAGCGAGGTTCGAGCAAAGTAGAAAAACTTAGGAAGAGCTGAAGATTTTGCTGCTTCTGTCATAACCGCATCTGCTGTTCTTGAGACGCAGAAGCGGGACCGCAGATGCGGTCAGGCCATCGCAGAAGCAAAAAAGGCAGGCCAAGGGGAAACCGCAGAAGCGGCCCCCAGACCGCAGAAGCGGTCCAACTCCTTAGTCCCAAATCCACAGAAGCGGCTCGTAATCCGCAGAAGCGAACCCGCAAAAGCGGGCACCTGACCGCAGAAGCGGCCCAGGCTTCTTGGGCCATTTCCGCAAAAGCGGGCCTATTTCCGCAGAAGCGATTTCCGTAGAAGCGGTCCTAGCACCGCAGAAGCGGAAATCGCTGGGCAGAGAGTTCATTTAATTCGAACTCAAAGGCCATTTTCATTTCTCACTCCACACTTAGGCGATTTGGGGGCTTCCAAACAGAGGGTTTCAACATAGCACTTCAAGGTAAGTTACTCCCATTCATTATTAGTTTAAATACATGTATATTAGGTAGATTAAACACTAAAAATTAGATAAAAATCAAAGGGTTAGAGCTAGACCTAGGGTTTTAATAAAATTAAGATTTAAGCATGAAATGGACTACAATTTATATATTATTGATCCTTAGGTTGTTGAGAACAATTTCCTTCGAAAAATATCGGAATCCGGGCACGTAGGCCCGGGGTCAGAATTTAGGAAACTTGTGGAAAAGGTTGGGAAATTACTTAAATAGTTAGAATTCGACCTTTTAAGCCTTTATTGACTAGTTCTTACCTATTTTAACTAGTTCGTGATCGTTCGGCTTCGAATTAAGAGCTTGGGCTTGTTCTCGATATTGGGAGCGCGCTTTGGAGCGAGGTGAGTCTCTTTTTTAACCTTGTAAGAGGGAATTTTCCCCATAGGATTAATAATTGAGTTTTAAATGCGTGGGCTACGTACGCGCTAGGTGACGAGAGTCCGTGCGTAGCTACTACTATGTTAATGGTCCGGGTAGTTTAGGACCCACATCATGCTTAATTTATATGACTCTCTATGTTATCTTGTTACTACGAGCAGCTAGGATAGCTAGATATTTAAAAAGGGGATAAGAACGTACTTGTATAATTGTTGAAGTCTTGCTTGATATTTATGACTATTGATGTGCCTTGTGTGTATACTTGATATTACCTCTTATTTGTGGATCGGACCGATCGCCTCGATATGAATAGATGCATCTATAGGCGCGCCGTCGACCCTCGGCAAGTGCACAGTTTATTTCTATTGGATCGGGCTGTCGCCTCGGCATATTTGCGCATGCTTATATAGCTTTGCCTGAGATTGTTAATATTGGTACTGCTTTCATGGCCCGAAATGCATTGATAATTGTAACTGTAGTAATTGATTAATCGGAATCCTAGAAAATATATGACTTATATGCCTTGTTGTAACTGCTGCCTATTAAAAATTTTAATTGTTAAACTTATACTCATAATATTATCTGACCCTAGTGAGTATCAAGTCGACCTCTCGTCTCTACTTCTTCGAGATTAGGCGGGATACTCACTGGGTACATATTGTTTATGTACTCATGCTACGCTTCTGTACTTAAATGTACAGGGTCTGAGGCAGGTGGATCCGGTTATTTCTCTGGTGCGCATTCGTGAGCAGGCTTGGGACTTCTACGGTGAGCTGCTTTCCTTCCATGTCGATCCGCAGCCGAAGAAGTCTCTCTTTGTATTGTTATTTCTGTCTATTCGGATCCAGACAGTAGGGTAGTGTGGTATTCTTTTGGATGTATATTCTACTAGTTGCCCGTAGCTTGTGACACCAGGTTCTGGCACACACTTTGGTAGACGATTATTTTGGGGTTGTGTAATCATATTATTACAGTATTCAGTTCTCCTGGTTTAAATTCCAATTTGAGTGTTTATTTCACTTACTTTAATTAAAAGCAACATAAGTACCTTAGAAATGTTTCCGCAATTGGCTTGCCTGACAAGGGTGTCAGGCGCCCTCACGACATATTGTGAAAATGGGTCGTGACAACATGGTATCAGAGCACTAGGTTCACGTAGGTCTCACGAGTTATGGGAAAACCTGATAGAGTCTTGTTGATCGGTACGGAGACGTCTGTATTTATCTTCGAGAGGCTATAGGGTATTAGCAAAGACTACTCTTTATTCATTTCCTGTCGTGCAGTGCTTAGAGTACTAAATTTTCCTCTTCTATTCTCTCACGGATGGTGAGAACTCGTACCGCCGACGTTTCGGACCCGGGAGGAGCTGCTCCCCCCGTTGCTAGAGGCCGAGGTAGAGGCCGGGGGAGGGCACCGGCCCGTGGTAGGGGACGAGGGCGTCCAAGAGCCGTTCCAGTTGCACTACCGGCAGATCCTTTGGAGGACTCTATTATTGAGGAGCAGGGCGAGGTGCCCGCAGCTGAGCCTACCCCAGCGGATTTCATGACAGCACCGGGATTTCAGGAGGTCATGGGCCGCATGCTACGGTTCATGGACACTATGACTCAGACTGGTTTATTTCCAGCAGACCCAGCCACTTCACAGGTAGGAGGGGGAGCCCAGACCCCTACTGCTCAGGCTCCAGGCCATGCAGCTGCAGTATATCAGACTCCGGGTGCACTACCCGCAGATGGGGCTCAGCCAGTTGCTGTAGTGGCACCCCAGCCCAGGCCAGCTGTGGCTATTAGATAGATGGACCAGGCTTCACCCTCCAGTCTTCGGGGGTGAGCGTCATGAGGATGCTCAGGACTTCATAGACAGGTGCAGGGGCAGACTGCACAACATGAGGATATTGGAGTCGCATGGAGTTGACTTCACTACCTTTCAGCTCGAGGGCAGGGCCCGTAGATGGTGGCAGTCCTACATTCTTGGAAGACCAGCGGGTTCTCCACCCATCACTTGGGGTCAGTTTGTACAGTTGTTCTTGGATAGGTATATCCCGCCCTCGGAGAAGGAGGAGCTGCGGTACCAGTTTGAGCAGCTCGAGCAGGGTCAGATGTCGGTGACTGACTATGAGGCGAGGTTTTCTGAGTTGTCTCGCCATGCACTCATGATACTTCCTACAGATGCGGAGAGGGTACGGAGGTTTGTCGCTGGATTGCAGCCCGGTATTCGATTTAGTATGGCTCGAGAGGTGGAGATGGGCACAGAGTATCAGCTAGTGGTCGAGATTGCTCATCGGATTGAGGGATATCGCCAGAGGGGTAGAGAGCAGATACAGCAGGATAAGAGAGCTAGGTTCTCCGGCGGGTTCAGAGGTGCCCCAGCTAGGGGCAGAGGTCAGTATGGGAGAGGCCAGCCTAGTAGGCCACCAGTTTCAGCACCACCTCCTACCCGGGGGGCTCCAGCACGCCCCTATCTCAGTGCTATGCCAGAGACTTCCTACCGCCCGCCAGCCATTCAGGGTTCCTCCAGTGGGTATTCAGGTCCCCAGGGTCCTCCTGATTCTTATTTCAGTGCCATGCCGGAGAGTTCATGTCGTCCACTGGCTATCCAGGCTTCTTCCAGAGGTTCTACGGGTTATCAGGGTCAGCCATCAGGGCAGCAAGTCGCCGCCCCACGCTATTTTTTTGAGTGCGGAGATCCTTGTCACATGAGGAGATACTGCCCCAGGCTTCGGGGCAAGGCAGTGCTGCAGGGTCAGCAGCCCATGGTTCCAGCACCAGCTGCCCAACCACCTAGAGGTGGAGGGCAGACGGGTAGAGGCCGTCCTAGTGGTGGAGTCCAGACAGAGAGAGGTCAGCCAGCTACTACTCAGTCAGGTGGAGGTCAGACAGCCGGCGCTCCAGCCAGTTTTATGCTCTTCTAGCCAGGGCAGATGCATTGGCCTCAGATGCCGTCATCACAGGTATTATTCCCATTGGTGGTAAGGATGCTTCGGTATATTTGATCTAGGGTCTACTTATTCATATGTATCATCTCTGTTCGCTCGCTTCCTGGTTATTTCTCCTGAGCCCTTGGGTGTTCCTGTTCATGTGTCCACTCCTGTGGATGATTCTATGGTTGTGGATCGGATCTACTGGTCCTGTGTGGTCACTTTCTGTGGTCTCGAGACTAGAGGTGATCTTCTGTTACTCGATATGATTGATTTTGAGGTCATCCTAGGCATGGATTGGTTATCTCCATATCACGCCGTCCTTGATTGCCATGCCAAGACTGTTGCACTAGCGATGCCAGGATTGCCGAGATTGGAGTGGAAGGGTTCCACGGTTGATATGCCTAGCATGGTTATTTCTTTCCTGAAGGCTCGACACATGGTCGAGAAGGGGTGTTTGGGCTATCTAGCTTATGTTCGAGACGTCACTGCAGAGTCTCCGACGATTGATTCAGTGCCAGTAGTCCGAGAGTTCGCCAATGTTTTTCCTTCTGATCTTCCTGGCATGCCTCCGGATCGCGATATTGATTTCTGTATTGATTTGGATCCAGACACTCAGCCTGTATCTATTCCTCCATACCGTATGGCTCCTAAGGAGTTGAAGGAGCTAAAGGAGCAGTTAGAGGAGTTATTAGCAAAGGGGTTTGTCAGGCCCAGTGTATCACCTTGGGGCGCACCAGTGCTATTTGTGAAGAAGAAGGATGGGACCATACGGATGTGCATTGATTACCGCCAGTTGAACAAGGTCAGCATCAAGAACAAGTATCTGTTGCCTCGTATTGATGATTTGTTCGACTAGCTGCAGGGTGCTAGGGTGTTCTCTAAGATCGACCTGAGGTCAGGATATCATCAGCTGAAGATTCGGGACTCGGATGTTCCGAAGACTGCATTCCGGACTAGATATGGCCATTATGAATTTCTAGTGATGTCCTTTGGCTTGACCAATGCACCAGCAGCATTTATGGATCTAATGAACAGGGTATTCAGGCCTTATATTGATTCCTTTGTCATCGTCTTCATTGACGACATATTGATATACTCACGTAGCCTGGGGGAGCACGAGCAACATTTGAGAGTAGTGCTTCAGACCTTGCGAGAGCAGAAGCTGTATGCTAAGTTCTCCAAGTGTGAGTTTTGGCTTGAGTCAGTGGCATTCTTGGGGCATATTGTGTCCGAAGAGGGTACTAAGGTAGATCCCAAGAAGATTGAGGCAGTTCAGAGTTGGCCACGTCCCACTTTAGTGACCGAGATCAGGAGTTTCCTGGGGTTAGCGGGTTATTATCGACGATTTATGCAGGGCTTCTCATCTATTGCATCACCTTTGACTAGACTGACCCAGAAGGGTGCCCCATTCATTTGGTCCGATGATTGTGAGGAGAGCTTCCAGAAGCTCAAGACAGCTTTTACTACGACACTAGTTCTTGTATTGCCTTCCGGTTTGGGGATGTATACTGTATATTGAGACGCCTCACACGTTGGTTTGGGATGTGTGTTGATGCAGGAGGGGCGAGTTATTGCATATGCCTCGCATCAGCTGAAGATTTATGAGAAAAATTACCCTGTACACGATCTGGAGTTGGCAGCGATTGTTCATGCTCTTAAGATATGGAGGCACTATTTGTATGGGGTGCCTTGTGAGGTGTACACCGATCACCGCAGCTTACAGCATTTGTTTAAGTAGAGGGATCTCAATTTGAGGCAGCGCAGGTGGCTTGAGTTGCTGAAGGATTATGACATCACTATTCTTTATCATCCGGGCCAGGCGAATGTGGTCGCGGATGCCTTGAGCAGAAAGGCGGAGAGCATGGGTAGCCTAGCATTCATTCCAGCAGAGGAGAGGCCACTAGCCTTGGACATTCAGTCCTTGGCTAACAGACTTGTGAGGTTGGACATTTCAGAGTCCAGCCGAGTTCTAGCATGTGTGGTTGCTCAGTCCTCGTTATTGGGGGAGATTAAGGCCCGACAGTTTGATGATCCACATTTGGCGGTTCTCAGAGAGACGGTACTTCAGGGAGGTGCCAAGGAGGTTTCTATTGGCGAGGATGGTGTTTTGCGACTCCAGGGTCGTCTATGTGTTCCTAATGTTGATGGTCTGAGGGAGAGGATCCTAGAAGAGGTCCACAGTTCGAGGTACTCCATTCACCCGGGAGTTACGAAGATGTATCGTGATTTGATGCAGCACTACTGGTGGCAGGGGATGAAGAAGGACATAGTGAAGTATGTGACTAAGTGTTTGAATTGCCAGCAGGTCAAGTATGAACATCAGAGACCAGGCGGCCTACTTCAGCGGATGCCTATACCAGCGTGGAAGTGGGAGCGCATTACCATGGATTTCGTAGTTGGGTTGCCGCGGACTTTGCAGAAAGTTGATTCGGTGTGGGTCATTGTGGATAGATTGACCAAGTCGGCCCATTTCATTCCAGTGGCGACTACTTATACAGCAGAGAGGTATGCTCAGATCTATATTCGGGAGATAGTCCGATTGCATGGTGTGCCGGTGTCCATCATATCAGACAGAGGCCCTCAGTTCACTTCCCATTTCTGGAGAGCCGTGCAGAGTGAGTTGGGGACTCGTGTAGAGCTTAGTACATCATTCCATCGTCAGACCGACGGACAGTCGAGCGGTCGGTGCAGATTTTGGAGGATATGCTTAGAGCATGTGCGATTGATTTTGGAGGGCAGTGGGATCAGTTCTTGCCTCTAGCAGAGTTTGCATACAACAATAGCTATCAGTCCAGCGTAGAGATGGCCCCATATGAGGCTTTATATGGTCGACGTTGTCATTCTCCCATCGGGTGGTTTGAGCCTGGCGAGGCTAAGTTACTTGGTACAGATTTGGTACAGGATGCCTTGGATAAGGTAAAGGTGATTCAGGAGAGGCTTCGCATAGCTCAGTCCAGTCAAAAGAGCTACGCGGATCAGAAGGCGCGGGATGTATCATTCATGATTGGCGAGAAGGTTCTCTTGAAGGTCTCGCCAATGAAGGGCATTATGAGGTTCGGGAAGAAGGGCAAGCTGAGCCCAAGGTTTATTGGCCCCTTTGAGGTGTTGAGGCGAGTTGGGGAGGTTGCTTATGAGCTTGCTTTACCCCCTAGTTTATCGGGAGTTCACCCAGTCTTTCATGTTTCGATGCTTCGGAAGTATCATGCCGACCTATCACACGTGTTGGACTTCAGCACCATTCAGTTAGATGAGAGCTTGGGCTATGAGGAGGAGCCAGTTGCTATTATTGATAGACAGGATCGCCAGCTGAGGTCCAAGAAGATTTCTGCGGTGAGAGTCCAGTGGAGGGGCCAACTGGTCGAGGAGGCGACCTGGGAGTCCGAGGAGGACATGCGGAGCAGATATCCCGTCTTAATCAGCAGTCCAGGTACTTTTCTATGTCCGTTCGAGGATGAACGTTTGTTTATGAGGTGGAGAATGTAATGACCCGACCGGTCGTTTTGCCTTTTAGAACCCCGTTCCCCTAAATAAAGTCTCCCGTACTTGTTTTAACTAATTTACGACTTGCGGGGGCGATTGGTTCGGGAATTGGAAGGGTTTTGAGTAAAATATGCTCATTTGCTTCTTTAAGACTTTCTTAAAAGACCAAGTTTGACTTTGGTCAACATCTTGGGAAAATGGACCCGGATTCGTGATTTGACAATTTCTGAGGATCCGTTGGAAAAATATGGGACCTGGGCGTATGTCCGGAATCGAATTCTGAGGTCCCTAGCCCGAGTAATGAATTTTTATCTAAAATTGTTTAATTGAAGCTTTAAGGAATTAAAGAAGCTAAGTAATCATTGATTCCCGAGGTATCGGGCTCGTATTTTGAGTCCGAAGCTTGGTACAGGTCCGTAATGTCATTTAAGACTTCCCGTAAAATTTGGTGTCAATCCGAGTAGTTTAAGGGCGTTTTGACCCATTAGAGGAGAATTAAGAACTTGAAGATTCAATAGTTTGATTCATTTGGTTTTAGGGGGTGATTCCAAGATTTAGCGTTGTTCTGAGTTATCCGAGGATTTGAGTAGGTCCGCCTCGTGATTTCAGACTTGTCGGTTGTGTTCGGACGGGGCTCAGGGTCCCCGAGCGTCAAACGAGCGAGGTTCGAGCGAAGTAGAAAAATTGAGGAAGAGCTGAAGATTTTGCTGCTTCTGTCATAACCGCATCTGCGGTTCTTGAGCTGCAGAAGCGGGACCACAGATGCGTTCAGGCCACCGCAGAAGCGAAAAAGGCAGGCCAAGGGGAAACCGCAGAAGCGGCCCAGAGACCGCAGAAGCGGTTCCGCTTAAGCGGCCCCCAGACCGCAGAAGCGGTCCAGCTCCTTAGTCCCAAATCCGCAAAAGCGGCTCGTAATCCGCAGAAGCGGACCCGCAAAAGCGGGCACCTGACCGCAGAAGCGGTCCAGGCTTCTTGGGCCATTTCCGCAAAAGCGGGCCTATTTCCGCAGAAGCGATTTCCGCAGAAGCGGTCGTAGCACCGCAGAAGCGGAAATCGCTGGGCAGAGAGTTCATTTAATTCGAACTCAAAGGCCATTTTTATTTCTCACTCCACACTTAGGCGATTTGGGGGCTTCCAAAGAGAGGGTTTCAACATAGCACTTCAAGGTAAGTTACTCCCATTCATTATTAGTTTAAATACATGTATATTAGGTAGATTAAATACTAAAATAAGATAAAAATCAAAGGGTTAGAGCTAGACCTAGGGTTTTAATAAAATTAAGATTTAAGTATGAAATTTGTTATGAAATTGACTAGAATTTATATATTATTGATCCTTAGGTTGTAGAGAACAATTTCCTTCGAAAAATATCGGAATCCGGGCACGTGGGCCCGGGGTCGGAATTTAGGAAACTTGTGGAAAAGGTTGGGAAATTACTTAAATAGTTAAAATTCGACCTTTTAAGACTTTATTGACTAGTTCTTACCTATTTTAACTAGTTCGTGATCGTTCGTCTTCGAATTAAGAGCTTGGGCTTGTTCTCGATATTGGGAGCGCGCTTTGGAGCGAGGTGAGTCTCTTTTCTAACCTTGTAAGAGGGAATTGTCCCCATAGGATTAATAATTGAGTAATTATTGCTAAATGCGGGGGCTACGCACGTGCTAGGTGACGAGAGTCCGTGCGTAGCTACTACTATGTTAATGGTCCGGGTAGTTTAGGACCCACATCATGCTTATTTTATATGACTCTCTATGTTATCTTGTTACTACGAGCACCTAGGATATGCTAGAGATTTAAAAAGGGGATAAGAACGTACTTGTATAATTGTTGAAGTCTTGCTTGATATTTATGACTATTGATGTGCCTTGTGTGTATACTTGATATTACCTCTTATTTGTGGATCGGACCGATCGCCTCGATATGAATAGATGCATCTATAGGCGCGCCGTCGACCCTCGGCAAGTGCACAGTTTATTTCTATTGGATCGGGGCGTCGCCTCGGCATATTTGCGCATGCTTATATAGCTTTGCCTGAGATTGTTAATATTGGTACTGCTTTCATGGCCCGAAATGCATTGATAATTGTAACTGTAGTAATTGATTAATTGGAATCCTAGAAATAATATGACTTATATGCCTTGTTGTAACTGCTGCCTATTAAAAATTTTAATTGTTAAACTTATACTCATAATATTATCTGACCCTAGTGAGTATCAAGTCGACCTCTCGTCTCTACTTCTTCGAGATTAGGCGGGATACTCACTGGGTACATATTGTTTATGTACTCATGCTACGCTTCTGTACTTAAATGTACAGGGTCGTAGGCAGGTGGATCCGGTTATTTCTCTGGTGCGCATTCGTGAGCAGGCTTGGGACTTCTACGGTGAGCTGCTTTCCTTCCATGTCGATCCGCAGCCGAAGAAGTCTCCCTTTGTATTGTTATTTCTGTCTATTCGGACCAGACAGTAGGGTAGTGTGGTATTCTTTTGAATGTATATTCTACTAGTTGCCCGTAGCTTGTGACACCAGGTTGTGGTATTCTTTTGAATGTATATTCTACTAGTTGCCCGTAGCTTGTGACACCAGGTTCTGGCACACAATTTGGTAGACGATTATTTTGGGGTTGTGTAATCATATTATTATAGTATTCAGTTCTTCTGGTTTAAATTCCAATTTGAGTGTTTATTTCACTTACTTTAATTAAAAGCAACATAAGTATCTTAGAAATGTTTCCGCAATTGGCTTGCCTGACAAGGGTGTCAGGCGCCCTCACGACATATTGTGAAAATGGGTCGTGACAGGGTGTGTAAAAAAGGAGGTGTGACAATGAGACCTTCGCATGCTTTTGATATTCTATGTTTTCTTCACTACTGATTCAATTTGACGTAACCTACTAGACTATCATGTTTCGAATGTTGCTATTTACTGAAGTTTGTGCTACTATTGTGCGCTATTTCTTTTGCCGATAGGTTTGGCCTCGCATGTATAGTGTTTGTGTACTCTATTTATATGCTGAGATTCCCTCTTTGATTGGTCTTCAATCTTGTGACTGATTTCAAACTTTTCTTTTGTGTAAATCTGATTTCACTCGCCTGCTAAGGTTAATTGATTCCTTCTTTTTGGCCGGAAAGATAGTTTATATTATATAAAATTTAAATAGGTACAACACACAAGTTTAGTAGATGCACGAGAGGCATTAGTTGTACAAAAGTAGAGACGGGTATCATGTCACCCGTATGAGTGCCATGATTTGTACTAGAACTAGTAATAAAACTAGACAACACAGTAGAAGTAGTAGTAGATAGTACACTCCTAGATAAGCTGCTAATATTATACGAAATATTTGAGGCAGTAGATGATGTTGCTGCTGTTGTGCTGCTACTCCTAATTAATCTTCTTTGTAACGTGCCCTGTTTGTCATGTTGGTAGGAGGGCATAGCAAAAAGAGGTTGTCTTCCAAAAAGTGTGCATTGTTCCTGTGAATGCATGACTCCATATGCAGCTAGACTATCAGCAACACCATTTTTCTCTCCGTAGATATGTTGTAGAGATGAACTATCCAGTTGCGGAAGCAACAACATGCAATCGTTAAAAATGTTAGTATATTGTATTGTAGGTGATTTAAACATACCTGTAACTGCTTGTGCATCTGTTTCAATGACGAGTGGTTTAAGCTTCATTTGTACAGCAATTTTGAGTCCCATGAGAAGTGCAACAAGTTTTGTTTGAACAGTTGTTCCTTCTTGTGTGGTTCCTGCAAACCCTATAATCCAATTCCCCTGTATATTCCTAAAGACACCACCAGTGCCATATTTACCCTTGCTCAAAGAACAAGACCCATCAATATTCAATTTATAAGTGTCGTTTGTTGGTGGATGCCATTTAATATAAACAGGTGTTAGAGAGTGATGTTTTCTTGGAGGATTTGTGAAAAGTAAAATTCAGCAGCTAGTTTGACAATAAAAGAAATAGCAAGAGATGTTTTTTGTTTTTCTATTATTCGTTTATTTCTTGCTATCCAAAGTTGCCACAAGGCAAATGGAATTAATGTTGTGTATGGAATATTTTGAGGAGTTGATGAGGAGGGTATGTGTACAAGTTGATGCAACCAATTTAGAGTAGTATGTTGTGTCATCGGAGTTGTAACAGTATTAATTGGGAGCCCTAGATTTGTCCAAATCTGCCTAGCATGAGGGCATTCCCAAAAAATATGTATGATTGTTTCAGATCCTGTTGCGCATTGTTGGCATATATCTGAATCAATGATGCCTAATCTGGCAAGATATGCTGCTGTTGGAAGTCTGTCATGGCATATTAACCACAGAAAGAAACTTATTTTTGGTGGAATGTGTAGTTTCCAAATCCACTTATAGGATTGAGAATCATGTGTGGTAGTAGGATATGTATTTTTTACTAAAGTCTTATGCATAGAATTAGTTGAAATTTATCATTGTCTGTCAGAGCCCAGAAAATATGATCAAGTAAAGCATATGTGCTAGGCATGAAAATATTAGCTATCAATGTTTTAAATCTTTCTGGTAAAGCCATAGGTAACTTTTCTAAATTCCAAGTATTAATATAGTAATAATTTGAGACTAGTTTCCTCTCCTCATATTGTGGTAGTGGTCCTTGTATGTAGTTACGAAGTGGGTTATTTTGGAGGATCCATAGATCAGTCCAAAACCTAACATGTTGTCCTGTTGTAATATTCCACTTATACCCTAGACGACAGTAAGACCATCCGTTCATAATATTAGCCATGTATTAGAACCTATGCCTTTTAATGGAGGATCGGGTCTCAGGTTACTATGTAATAATACTTTTGCCCACAGTTGATGCGGATTATTAAACAGTCTCCATGCAAGGCTTGCATGTAGTTCCTGATTTTTCATACTTAGGTTTTGTATACCTAATCTCCCTTGGTGGATAGGTTGTGTTACCGTAGACCACTTTATTAAGTGGATTTTTTTCTTCTGTGAAGTTGTACCCCAAAGAAAATTGCATTGATATCGATTAAGGTAGGTAATTATATAATTAGGTATTTTAATATATTGCATCAAATGATTAGGAAGTTGATTTAAAGTAGATCTAATTAGAGTAGCCCTTCCTGCCCTTGTTAGAAAATATGTTTTCCAACCTGCTAATTTGCTTTTGAAATTGTCTCGTAGGAATTGGTAGTCTCTTTTTGATTGGCTTGTGATAAAAATGGGATACCCTAAATACCTTCCAAAGCTTTTCCCTTCTTCCATATGAAATAGTTGAAGATGCGTTGTTTGATAGTGTTTGTACAGTTTTTTGAGAAGTAAATTTTTGATTTCTCAAAATTTATAGTTTGACCTGATTGCTGTGTAAAATGAGTGAGAGTATTAACAATTGACTTACATGTTGTAGTTGTAATTTGAGAAGTAAGTATGTTGTCATCAGCAAATAGCAGATGGGATATTTGAGGTCCCTTGTTTGATAATGAAATTGGTAGCCATGTGTGATAGTCTACTGCTGTGTTTATGCTTCTTGATAACATTTTCGGGCATAAAATAAACAGATAAGGTGATAAAGGGTCACCTTGTCTTATGCCTCTCGTTGGTTCAAAATAATCAGTTTGATTACCGTTAATTAATATTGAAGTAGAAGTGGTAGTGATACAAGACATAATTAATTTTATAATGTCTTGTGGGAAATGTAAGGTTGTTAGTGTGTGATGAACGAAGGACCATTCTAATTTGTCAAATGCTTTTTCAAGATCCAGCTTCAATAGCATTTTAAATTTATTCCCCTTTGTTTTTGCAAAATTACGAATGATTTCTTGCACAATTATTGCATTATCAATCGCTCTTTTATTTTTCTGGAAACTAGACTGAGTAGGGTGAATAATGCGATCTAGTATTGGTTTCAGTCTATTAACAATAATTTTTTAATTATCTTGTAAATGGTATTACAAAGGCTTATAGGCCTGTATTGAGATATTGTGGATGCACTATCATTTATTGGGATTAGATAAATGTATGTTGTATTGATAGAAGGGTCAATATGGTGATCTTGAAAAGCCATATGGCAGAAATATTTGACAGAGTCACCTATAGTGTCCCAATATTTTTGATAAAATAAAGGATGAAGACCATCTGGTCCAGGAGCCTTTAGAGGATGAAATGAATTTACAGAAGTTGTAATTTCATCATCTTGTAATGGATGCATTGATCCTCTCTTGTTAGAATATTGTAAGGGAGGACTGAACTTTTAGGGTAAGATACAGTTTTGTTAGTAGTGAATAAATTTTTGTAAAATTGAATAATATTGTCATTTATTTGCTGTGGATTTGTAATCCAATTTCTCCCTTGATCCTGAATTGATGTTATTCGATTATTTCTTCTATGACTCAAAGTGGTTAGGTGGAAAAATATAGTATTTGTGTCACCATTATTTAACCAATTAATGCATGATTTTAACTTCCAAAAATCTTCCTCTAGTCTTAGTAAAAGATTATATTCCTTTTGTAATTGTTTTTCCAGACTTTGAAGGAAGATACTAGTTGGATAATGAACGGAAGATTGAAGACCACCTAATCGAGCTAGGATTTTCCTTTTCCTCTTAAAAATGTTTCCAAATGTTGAAATATTCCAGTCCTGTACTAAAGTGGTAAATTCATGTGTAGCCGGTAGTAGATTTAAATTATTAGACCAAGCATGCTTAACTACATTAGGGAATGAAGGATGTGTAGTCCAAATTGTTTCAAATCTAAAAAAAAATATTCGAGGCAAAGGCCTATATTGAAGTTCAATTTTTATAGGGCAATGATCTGAGTGTGTACGTGGAAGATGTGTTACAATTGCCTCAGGGAAATGATTTAGCCAATTATAATTCGCCATAACACGATCTATACGTTCAAGTATATTTGCTCCATTTTGTCTCCCATTGGTCCATGTAAAACGACTTCCTTTAAACCCTAAATCTATGAGGTGACAATAGTTATAATAGTCTATTAATTTGTTTGAACGTGCATTATTAAGTGGAAGGCCACCAAATTTATCAGCTGCATGTGTTATTTCATTAAAATCACCCCCTAGAATCCATGGTCGTTTATAATTGTCATACACACACATTATATTTTCCCAAAGAGATTGTCTATTTATTAGCTCGGTACTAGCATATATTACAGTGAATAAAAACTTAAATGGAAAAGGGTGAACCTGGATATTGTAGTGTATCTCCTGTGCAGTAGTTGCCACAGGTTCCACGTTTAGAACATCGGAAAGCCATAAAATTGCCATACCTCTAGCCTGCCCTATTGCTGCTACCTCAATCAGTCCATTAAAGTTAAAATCCTCCTTCAAGTTTTGATTTGTTTGACAATGAGTTTCCAAAAGAACTACCAAGGAAGGCCTATTGTAGTCGAGCAGTGATCTAAAATTCCTTCTAAAATCAGTTGATTGTGCCCCTCTACAGTTCCAAATTATGAAATTCATATTATTATTGCCTAAGTCGAACAAGTGATTGCTCCTGGGAGTCCTCCAATTGCTGCTGCTCTCCTGGGTGAACACGAAAAGTAGGGAGTAGTGGCATGGCATATTTGCCTACTTCTGGATTTTTTATGGGCCTTATCCGAAATGAAACCTTCATTAGCCTTTGAGGACACCTTACATAAATTTTTCTTTCGTATTCCTCCTTTTGGACAAATACTTTTATCCCGTTGAGACATGCATGCACTGGTCTTGTTTCTCTGTTGTAGACGATTGCTGCATCTAGTTCTGCCTGGAAGTTCCCGTCTTGTTCTGGTGAATTGGGATGGTGGGGTGGTGACTAAACTGGTGTGGGAGTGCGTGGTGGTGTTGTTATTGGCTCCAAGATTGGAAATTGTGGCTGTGGAAGGATGTATGTTGAATCCAAGGTGTTTGTGGAGTTGGTGGAGGGTAGAATGGGAGTTGTATGTGATGTGGATAAAGGTGAGTGGGATCCCAATATAGCATTGGTAGATTGAGAGGTTGGTAAGGTGCAAGATGGGGTGCTTGCATCATCGACCAATGGTACCTTCCATACATGTTTGTTCCTAGTTGCATTCCTTCTGCCACTATCTGTGCTAAATCCCATGGTTGTTGATGAGTATGCTCACCTCCTGTTGATTGACCTCCATTGTGAACGTCAATGCATGGTTTTGGAGCCCTATCTCTAGCCAAGAGACTGGAGTTGGTGTTGATGGAGGTGTCTGGGCCGTGTATATCAGTGTGTTTGATTCCATGATCAAGTGAGCTGGTGGTAGTGAATATGGTGTTGGATTTTGATTGTGTTATAGTTGATGGATATTCTGTCTTGTTGAGTTGTTGGATGGAATTCTTAAGTGAGTAAGGGTTTGTGGATGCATCTTGGAAATTGGCAGAAGTAATAGATGGATTGATTGATTTTATTTGTCCAGGACTTGAACATTGAAATGTAGACGCAACAATGTTAGTGGTCGAGTTAGGCGGTGTGATTGATGGAGTTATGGAGTGGTTGTTTGACGGAGCTGGAGACAACGTAGTGGTAGTATCATGATGGGCTATTTGCATGGGAGCTATGGTAGGGTTTCTGGACGTGGATAGTGTACTGTGCAGGCGGTTGTAGCAATTTTGTTTGTAATGGTTGTTTTTTGTTTTGGAAATTGTGAGGTGTCTGAGTTAGTAGTGTTAGTAGAAGATATCATTCCTTGCATGTTGGAGTTGTCTGCGTGGCTGTTTGCATGTGTTTTGATAGGTGTTGTTGTGTGGCAATGTTCCAATATGGCCGAGTATGTAAGTGGATGTAGGGGTACTTGAGTGTTTGTTGAAGGAGGTGAACTAGGGTTTGACAGTTGAGTAATTGGAAAGTAATCATCATTAGTCTCACTTTGTATTAATTTAGCATATTTGTTATTATTAAGAGGGTAATCTGTAGGGTTCTTTGCATTTATAGTAGGATTAGAAGATATACTATGATTAATAGTTAATTTAGTCAAAGGTAGTGTATTAGTAGTTGTTAGCAGATTTAAATCCTTATCTTGCTTACCTGATTGGTTTGTTTGATTTGCTAACAATGTTGGAGTGCCTGAGGTTTGATTGCCTTTGTAAGAAGTCATTTTCCTAATTTGCTTCTTTGGAAATTGCACAATCTTCCAGTCCTCTGCACTCTGTAGGTTTGTAGTATTAGGAAGAGGATTAGTGTTCACAGTTTTGTCACGACCCCAACCCCGGTCGTGATGGCGCCCAACACACTGCTAGGCAAGCCCCACAAATTCAACAACCTTAACCCTTTTTATACAGTTCATGATTCAATTAACACAAATAATTACTAAGTCATAATACTGAAACTCTGAAATATAATTAAAACATGCAGAAAACCCAAGTAGAAATACTACTCACAGCCCGAAGAATTCGGTGTCACAAGTTTGAGCCTCTAATACACGGGTGTCAACCTTCTACATATTGCTCTAAAGAAATGCGGAAATAAAGCAAATAGGTTAGATGGGAAGATCAGGACTGCGGACGTCAAGCAGCTACCTTGATGCTCCCAGATATGATGCTCGGCAGAGAAATCCTCACTCAGCCTCAGTGGGTGCACATAGATCTGCACACAAGGTGCAGGGAGTAATGTGAGTACTTCCAACCCAGAGAGTAATAAACATAAATAAGGGTTGAGAGTAAGAAATCCTGGATAGGCACAATGTAAGCTATAATTACAGCAGTTTAATCTAGATAATATCAACTCAATAAACCAATGAAAACAATGATGCTGCAACATATAAGTAAATGAATGACAATCAATTAAGACATGCAACAAATAGTACGGTACTCTCTAGTACCCGCTGCGGCGTGCAACCCGCTCCATTTATTTATCGTCGACGGCGCTCACTGGGGGTGTGCAGACTCCGGGAGGGGCCCCTTACGGCCCAAGCACAATATCAAGCCATCTCGTGGCATCCATTAGGCCCTAAGCCTCATATCAATATCAATATAATACTGTTGCGGCGCGCAGCCCGATCCCATACTCAGTCCAGAATCATATAAGCCCCTCGGGCACAATAATATAGAAATATTCAGCCCAAACTTCATTAGAAATATTATTTAAGTTCCAAGTTTTGAGAAAAAGTGGTTGAGTTTGCAAAACAGTACTAAATACTAGGACTGAGTTCAACTGTCTGAAAATATGGTAAGAAACCAGCAAAAACAATCCCTGAAGGATTCAATTAGTTGGCACGAGGCCAAATTATGACAATTAATCTATTTTTTTTATAAGGATCTCACTAAGCTTCAATCAATTAGGTAGTAATTTTATTAAGCGGGACGGACCAAGTCACGATCCCCGACGGTGCTCTACTCCACGCCCGTTATCCGGCGTGCAAGTCACCTCAACATAGCACTACAATGTGCAAATTCGGGGTTTCAAACCCTCAACACAGCATTTACATCTATTATTAACCTCAAGCCGGCCAAAATCCTAGCTCGCTATGCCCTTGCCTCTCAAATCGACCTCCTCGCGCGTCGAATCTGACCAAAACCATAACGAATACGTCACATTATGCTATAACATCAATACCCAATCGAAAATAATCGAAAAACATCAATAATCCCGAAATTGACAAAATCCGAGCCCCGGGCCCACTTCTCGAAACTCAGAAATTTTTACAGAAAAGTGTTCTTCATCTTCTCCCGATTCCGTACATATAAAGAACACCAAAATCGGAGTCCGTTTGACCCCTCAAATCGACCCCTAAAGGTCTCATAATCTCAGGCCCCAAAATCCTATTTTTCTACTGTTTTTTATGAATTAAAGGCTGGGATTATGGTCTATAATCACCCATAAACGAGTTTTAATAATCAAATCACTTACCTCTGTGATATCCACTGATTTTCTCTCTTAAAATCGCCTCAGAAGCTTCTTCCCGTTCAAAAATTGGAAGAAAACTCACCCTGCTCATTATAGGTATACTGTTCACGCGTTTTACTGCTCCCAATGGATTCCTTGTGAAATTCTAATGAATTTAGGCTTTTGAATCACTCAATTTTACCTTATAATGAAGGAGATAAGTAGGTTTTAAGATTTGCAAATAGTGCAGGTTTTTAATATGCCGTCAGAGGCAATTTCGTCATTAACCTGAAAATCTGGGCAACCTTGGTAAAATGGCCATAAAATCCTCATACGATGTCCAAATTCGACGATTCTTTTTGATACGGGTCCGTAATTACGATACGGATCTAATGCTTCATTCAAAACAGTAATCGGAGCTCATTTGTTCAATATGATATCATTTATGCTTGAAGAAATGACGTCGAAGCATAAGAAAAACGAGCACAACGCAGTCCAAACCTATCCGAAACTCACCCGAGCTCCTCGGGACCGCATACGAACATACTAAAACGTCACATATGATCATTCAAACTTAGTTGCACTCTCAAAACACCAAAACTAACATCAAAACACCAAATTTACATCGGATTCAAGCCTAAGTTCTTCTAAAACTTCCGAAACACGCATTTGATCAAAAACCCAACCAAATCACCTCCGATTAACCTGAAATTTTGCACACACATCCCAAATCACCTAACGAAGCTACAGCAACTCACGGAATTCCATTCTGACCTTCGGATCAAAATCTCACCTATCAACCGGAATTCGCCAAAATACTAACTTCGCCAATTCAAGCCTAATTCTACACTGGACCTCCAAAATCACTTCCGATCACACTCCTAAGTCACAAATCATCCCTCGAAGCTTACTAAATCGTCGGAATCCACATCCGAGCCCTCTAACTCATAGGTCAACATCCGGTTGACTTTTCCAAAACAAGCCTTCCTTAAAGAGACTAAGTGTCTCATTTCCTTCCAAAAATCAACCCAATTCAACTCGTTCACACAAGACACTGATAATGAAGCATAACGAAGCAGGAAATGGGGGAAACGGAGTGGTTCTCATGAGACGACGGGTCGGGTCGTCACATCCTCCCCAACTTAAACAAACGCTCGCCCTTGAGCGTACCCAGAGTTGTCCTAGAAGCCAACCAATAGCTGAATGACCTTACCAAGCATATACCCGGGGATGAACCCACGTCACCCTATCTCGCATAGGTATGATAACACAACATAGCTGAAATTTCACAATCCATCTAGTCCATAAACCATAGAACCACATTGCACTTTCCGAAATCATACACAAGATCAGAACCTCACATCTATACTCAGAATAAGCCCAAACCAGCTGTAATAACCCGTACCTGCAACCTCAGGTGCAATCATATGATATGCTACATAACCCAATCACTCGAAACGATAACTTCTATTCACAGCAGTTGCCCACAACACCCGAATACCGGTAGAAAACCTCTTATCAACTAAGGTCTTATTCCAACACTTTCATATACTGCCAACGATAAATGAAACACGCAATAAACCGTAACCATTTCTCAGATCAACCATTCATGAAGCCACTTCCCTTTTGACTAATACCACAGCAGATTCCGAGCCGAACCTCGATATTATCCTTCCAACAAGCTGAAATCAAATCCGTTCGTATTCATTAGTGACCCCAACGATCACCTCAAATCCAACACACCACTCTGGTGATATGACACCTCAATACAGGCCTAAGCCACAACTTGCATAATACGCGCACCAATAAGAAACAGTCTGAACATACTCAAATCATGAAAAATGACTCAAATGAAAGAGCTGTACCTCAAGCTCATCAGTACCATCACAACACAAGGCTGAGACCCCGTCTCACATCATAGAAATTGAACACCTGAATCTACCCCGAAAGGTCATATCTCCACGTGGCCTCGCTACAATGCGCGATCCTATCCAAACACTGTTACACATGAAACACCTCAAGTCACTATGCTCAAAATCGACAGCCACGCACAATTTGGTGTCTGGAACCAAAGCAATTCATTACACCCACGGTGAAACAAACAACATACGCCACGCAACCCGATAGGTCATAACCAATACTCCATTTACCAAGCAAC
>NW_017670287.1:149142-165436 GCF_001879085.1 Nicotiana attenuata
TATCCCTCAACAATACAATTCGGGGCCAACCAAGCCAACTCAAGCTAAACACGTATCCACATCGGCCTACCAACAAACTCATTACCAAGAAAGCCTGAAGCTGCTCCTTCCACTACTATAACTCCTGCCGGAGCCGTACGATACGGTGCCCGGCACCAAATCAATATCGAAATCCACAACCTCGCCCGGCGACATGCCCGGCCACAAGAAACGCATCCGAAAAGTCCCTTAACACCGGAACGGAACCAATGGTAGGAACCTCTGCACTGACATCCATCACGAAGGCCCAATTAAGAAAAGCAATCCTTCCCAGCCGTCCGCTGGGTCTTTGAAATATAAACCACTCTGCAAGAACATAATCCAATGCACCTCGCCACTCAACCCGTGGCATTTCCGGCATAGCCCGTAGCGCAATAGTTCAGAATCACCTAACACTAAGACAACCAGTCTGAATTTCAACATCACATCCAAAATCTAACATACCAGCAAATAAAGATCCACTCGAGCCTCCAAATCCCGATTGCCGCTAAACGGTGCCGAATACACACGATCCACAACCACGACATAGCCTGTACATGAGAACTCCCAGTCTCCAACTCCATATAGCACATGAATCATCATACCTGATCCTAATTTTGCCGTCCGAACGCATACCACACCTTAAATACCCCATCACTCCACGATAGATACTTTAAAATTTCCTGTGCCACCAAGCAAACCCGAATACCACCAGTTGATCCAACAAGAAAATGCCGCAATACTACCAAAGTATCATCAATTTAATCACATTACCCTTTTTCTGAGACACATACTCTCGTCAAATCGCTTCCAATTAGCAGCACCATTTCCTTGATTATCTGAGGCTACCCGTTGCCTAAGAGTTTTATGAACTTCTTTTCAGAGCTGAACTGAAATCTCGTACACGCAAATCTCGATCCTCCACAACATACCGCATATACCATACCATCCAAGGATAGCAGGAAAACTTTTATCTCCCTTTCGAGCCACAGACATCTACGCACTCAACTAGTCAAGAACTTCCATTGATCCCATCTAGAAGAAAAATCATTATACATTCCATGTCTCTCATATTCGTAGAAAATGCACTTCTTCAACCACGGTAGAAATCAACAAGAATTCTCTCAATTTTGTTTGCATAAATTAAACTGCCAGGACGGAATCCTTCTAACTCGACCAAGCTAAGCAAGCCATCAAACCCAAGAGCATTGATGCAAAATACTTGTAAGGGCTCATTACCTCGAACACATACGAAGAATTAATCATATCCTTACCATACCGATTCGGTCTACTATCAAGCTATTCCATCTATTTAATTTCCCTTCTGATTCATCATCAACTTGATATTCCCCCTTGCTGTAGCACCACAGTTCCTCAACCCAGGCTCACTACACGAGACCCAAGCACAAGACCACACTGTCTAAGACCCATAAGCCACTGAATCCTCTCTCAAATATTCCCAGAAACACCACATTCCAAAATACTTTACTCTCAAGAACTTCCTGCGAATCTAAATCCGTTACCTTTACTTTCCAGATACATAGAATCCCATAATTACCATAAAATACCACAAGTCTTGACCTTTTCCAATGAAAACACAGTCTCTAACCACATACACAACCTTAAGACACCTGATTGTTACATGTAGAATCTTGAACACATTAAAATCATTCTCGAGAGTCATTTACTTCTTATTCAAACTGCAATTCACCTGATCAAACGAACATAACCACCCGTGCCTTATTAGCACTCTGACACCGCAGGATATGACCACATCCCAATACAAACAAACATCTTCCTGCTCCATGCACCGAGCATTCTTTACCAACAACAGCTTAAGACATCCTGTGATTCTCACACATCTACGAAGCACCATATAACCTTTGTCAAAATTTTGCTTCACTCGTGCCATCCTCGGCTCAATTTTCGCAACCAAAACTGATTCGCCAGCATGCCTCAAACCGGAACCAACATAGCACATAACCGTACAATTAGCTAATCAATAGCAAACTCCCCAACTTGGCTCGAAGCCACAGATCAAAACACTCCCAACAACTCATAACGCACATACTCCATTGCTGCCTTAATACCATAGTGAGATTAAACTCAATCCTTCATAAGCTTGTGGAAACACAAATCATCTAGAATTTTTTTTAACTCTTCTGCAAATCTCGCATTCACTCACACAACAGTTAAGCCCACTCTCTAGGCGATCCAATTTAGATGTCAACACATTTTCTTCACTTGTAAATGAGATCTTCTAATAGATAACATAAGGATCACACAACTTTAGAACACTCCGCAGGAGATGACCCACCTGCTTTGCCTCCAACTACAATTTCTGTATACCTTCCACCGTCCTAAAGTGTACGCAGTCGCTTAGTCTTCCTGAGTCCGAACTCATACCGCAACATAAAATTTTTACTTCACTCTCAACTGGAAACATGAAAGATTCTTCACGTGCCCATAACTCAGGCTATACCTCGAATCGCAATGGAATTCAAACACCTAATAGTTCTTCTATCATCCAGTAGGCCTTCCTCATCACCTCCAAGTCACATAGATGCACCTTGCAGCACTAACATACTCACCACGTAGCTAACCAGCCGTCACTTCCACTAATAGGGGCAATGCCGAACATATAAGTTCGAAACACTTGCTCACACAATCAGCACCTCGGTGCTCAAGCCATAGGAAAAGATCCGGCCTCAAGTCCTCCAGACTGGCCCAACATAAACTCACAGAGATTACATCTCGCCCCTCGATCGGGGAATCACAAACCATCAAGGCACATCTGATACTGAGCGCTCATGCGCGCGTACGAACACGTGGAAGGAATTTCAAGAGTTTCTTTTCAAGCTGAATCAAGGACGCACGATAAGAATTCAAGAATGTGAAGTTTTCCTAAAGGTTCTGCAGCCTCTCGAGGATAAGTACAGACGTCTCCGTACCGATCCACGAGACTCTACTAAACCGGCTCATGACTCGCGAGACCAAGTAACCTAGGCTCTGATACCAACTTCTCACGACCCCAACCCCGGTCGTGATGGCGCCCAACACACTGCTAGGCAAGCCCGACCAATTCAACAACCTTAACCCTTTTTATACAGTTCATGATTCAATTAACACAAATAATTACTAAGTCATAATACTGAAACTCTGAAATATAATTAAAACATGCAGAAAACCCAAGTAGAAATACTACTCACAGCCCGAAGAATCCGGTGTCACAAGTCTGAGCCTCTAATACACGGGTGTCAACCTACTACATATTGCTCTAAAGAAATGCAAAAATAAAGCAAATAGGTTAGATGGGAAGATCAGGACTGCGGACGTCATGCAGCTACCTTGATGCTCCCAGATATGATGCTCGGCAGAGAAATCCTCATTCAGCCTCAGTGGGTGCACATAGATCTGCACACAAGGTGCAGGGAGTAATGTGAGTACTTCCAACCCAGAGAGTAATAAACATAAATAAGGGTTGAGAGTAAGAAATCCTGGATAGGCACAATGTAAGCTATAATTACAGCAGTTTAATCTAGATAATATCAAC
Organism: Nicotiana attenuata; assembly: GCF_001879085.1. Classification (NCBI taxonomy): domain Eukaryota; kingdom Viridiplantae; phylum Streptophyta; class Magnoliopsida; order Solanales; family Solanaceae; genus Nicotiana; species Nicotiana attenuata. The sequence goes on from NW_017670287.1 coordinate 152,714, forward strand.
TCAATAAACCAATGAAAACAATGATGCTGCAACAGATAAGTAAATGAATGACAATCAATTAAGACATGCAACAAATAGTACGGTACTCTCTAGTACCCGCTGCGGCGTGCAGCCCGCTCCATTTATTTATCGTCGACGGCGCTCACTGGGGGTGTGCAGACTCCGGGAGGGGCCCCTTACGGCCCAAGCGCAATATCAAGCCATCTCGTGGCATCCATTAGGCCCTAAGCCTCATATCAATATCAATATAATACTGCTGCGGCGCGCAGCCCGATCCCATACTCAGTCCAGAATCATATAAGCCCCTCGGGCACAATAATATAGAAATATTCAGCCCAAACTTCATTAGAAATATTATTTAAGTTCCAAGTTTTGAGAAAAAGTGGCTGAGTTTGCAAAACAGTACTAAATACTAGGACTGAGTTCAATTGTCTGAAAATATGGTAAGAAACCAGTAAAAACAATCCCTGAAGGATTCAATCAGTTGGCACGAGGCCAAATTATGACAATTAATCCATTTTTATAAGGATCTCACTAAGCTTCAATCAATTAGGTAGTAATTTTATTAAGCGGGACGGACCAAGTCACGATCCCCGACGGTGCTCTACTCCACGCCCGTTATCCGGCGTGCAAGTCACCTCAACATAGCACTACAATGTGCAAATTCGGGGTTTCAAACCCTCAACACAGCATTTACATCTATTATTAACCTCAAGCCGGCCAAAATCCTAGCTCGCTATGCCCTTGCCTCTCAAATCGACCTCCTCGCGCGTCGAATCTGACCAAAACCACAACGAATACGTCACATTATGCTATAACATCAATACCCAATCGAAAATAATCGAAAAACATCAATAATCCCGAAATTGACAAAATCCGAGCCCCGGGCCCACTTCTCGAAACTCAGAAATTTTTACAGAAAAGTGTTCTTCATCTTCTCCCGATTCCGTACATATAAAGAACACCAAAATCGGAGTCCGTTTGACCCCTCAAATCGACCCCTAAAGGTCTCATAATCTCAGGCCCCAAAATCCTATTTTTCTACTGTTTTTTATGAATTAAAGGCTGGTATTATGGTCTATAATCACCCATAAACGAGTTTTAATAATCAAATCACTTACCTCTGTGATACCCACTGATTTTCTCTCTTAAAATCGCCTCAGAAGCTTCTTCCCGTTCAAAAATTGGAAGAAAACTCGCCCTGCTCATTATAGGTATACTGTTCACGCGTTTTACTGCTCCCAATGGATTCCTTGTGAAATTCTAATGAATTTAGGCTTTTGAATCACTCAATTTTACCTTATAATGAAGGAGATATGTAGGTTTTAAGATTTGCAAATAGTGCAGGTTTTTAATACGCCGTCAGGGGCAATTTCGTCATTAACCTGAAAATCTGGGCAACCTTGGTAAAATGGCCATAAAATCCTCATACGATGTCCAAATTCGACGATTCTTTTGCTACGGGTCCGTAATTACGATACGGATCTAATGCTTCATTCAAAACAGTAATCGGAGCTCATTTGTTCAATATGATATCATTTATGCTTGAAGAAACGACGTCGAAGCATAAAAAAAACGAGCACAACGCAGTCCAAACCTATCCGAAACTCACCCGAGCTCCTCGGGACCGCATACGAACATACTAACACGTCACATATGATCATTCAAACTTAGTTGCACTCTCAAAACACCAAAACTAACATCAAAACACCAAATTTACATCGGATTCAAGCCTAAGTTCTTCTAAAACTTCCGAAACAGGCATTTGATCAAATGGTTGCCTCCCGAGGCTCGGCATTTGATCAAATGGTTGCATTCCGATTTATCTGAAATTTTGCACACACATCCCAAATCACCTAACGAAGCTACAGCAACTCTCGGAATTCCATTCCGACCCTCGGATCAAAATCTCACCTATCAACCGGAATTCGCCAAAATACTAACTTCGCCAATTCAAGCCTAATTCTACACCGGACCTCCAAAATCACTTCCGATCACACTCCTAAGTCACAAATCATCCCTCGAAGCTAACTTAATCATCGGAATACACATCCGAGCCCTCTAACTCATAGGTCAACATCCGGTTGACTTTTCCAAAACAAGCCTTCCTTAAAGAGACTAAGTGTCTCATTTCCTTCCAAAAATCAACCCAATTCAACTCGTTCACACAAGACACTGATAATGAAGCATAACGAAGCAGGAAATGGGGGAAATGGAGCGGTTCTCATGAGACGACGGGTCGGGTCGTCACAAGTTTGATTCATCGTAGACTTATCAGTGATATTTTCCTTAAAGCATATGTGGAAACTCTTTGATTGTGCCCCATCCGACCACATTTGGTGCATAGCAAGTTTAATCCCTCGTACAAAATAATTTTCTTGTGATTTCCAATGTAAACATGAGTCCTTAATGGTTGTTCCAAAGGTACCTCCACACATAATCGTGCATATCTTCCCCGAGTTGTTGAAGATGTGCATGTATCCACCGTTAATAACTTCCCAATTTTGTTCCCCACTTGTTGTAGTATGTGGAAGTCATAGAACTCAGTCGGTAGCTCTGGTAAACGTAACCAAATTGCAGAAGAATTTATCTTGGATTCATATGCCATGAACCTTGGCTCCCATTGACGAACAGATAGGAAATGGTTCAGTATAAACCAAGGGCCATCGTGTACAACATGAAGCTTGTTCTCCTCTTTTTGGAATTTAAGTAGGAAAAAATCATATCCTAAATCTATTAAAGGTAGATTTTCCGTTGGTTTCCATAAGGCATATATCTTCTACCTAAGGAGTTGATGTCCAAGTTTTCGACCATATAATTTTATAATAATTGCATGTTGCCATGGTTTATAGATTCTATTCTTTTCTTCTGTAGATAGAGGAATGAAAATGTTTGGGTCAATTGGAGCTTCCATCTCATCATTGAAGTGCATAGGTTTGTTTATCGGAGCATGTAGTGGGGAGGTTGGAGGTGTAATATCATTAGAGAGCAAAGTAGTTAGATATGATTTAGTTGCAGATTTTGGGCTTCCAGAATTCTCAGTTTTGTCAATGTTCATATCGTTGTCTGAATTGGTAGAGGAAGATTGTTGTTGTAATTTGGATGATGAAGGGTATGAGTTTGTATGGATGTCAGGTGGTTTGGGTGGAATAGGAGATGAAGATGCATATGGTGAAGAGTTCATTGTAGAGAGAGAATTACTTTTTCAAAACTCTTTGATTCCTTTCCTTGTTTTGCCTTACTGAATCCTTTCCCAAAATAAATATGTTTCTGTACTTAGACTTGATTACTTATTCAATTGTTTTACTACTTCTTTTATGGCAACTATCAGCTTGCTTACAAATTGATTTCTTTCCTTATTTTTAACCTATCACTGCCCGTTAAGCAAATGATCCCTTAATTAAAGGCAATCACTCATATAATTGATTCTTAAGTGTGATTGTTTCCATGTTTGTAGCTTATTACTTCTCTTTTACTCGTTTTCAAAAAAAGCTATAAGTACCCTATACTTCTCCTCTTTCAAGACACGAACTACTGGAGTTCAGAACACACACTTCACTCTAAAAACTCACTCTCTCTTGGCTCTGCTATTACTTGTGTTGCTGCCATACCTAGTCGGCTGAAAGCCAAGGCTAGGCTGTGGAAAATTTGCTTACTTTCTTTCTGCATTTGCTTCTTTACTGGTAAGTTCTGATTAATCTTCAGCATCAACAAAAACATGTTTATTTACTATTTCCTGCACTCTTGCCTGTTCCCTGCTTGTGTTTAATCGAGTTTCATTCCTAAGCATGTTATAATCTGTCCCCCTTTTCTTTTTTCTGAATTTTATGTTTCCCTTATGTATGAACTCTATCAACCACTTATGAATCCCAAACACTACATCCCCTGTGTGTTTGGTATCTTTGGTTTGTTTGGGACATGACAGCATTGGACATTGCTGTGCATGACCCAATTCTGATTCCCTGGGATCATAACCTCTATATGATGTGTGTTTTGGCTGGTTTATGGGCATGCCAGCTTCACTTATTGCTGTGCATGTCCAGGCCTTGATCCTTCTCAGGGTCACATGCCATCTGCAATGCATTCCCACACCCCTGCCCCTTTGTGCACTTGCTGATACTGCATAATTTTAACTACTATTTTTCAAACCACCCTTATCCCCTACTGCTCTTACTCAAGTTTTAAACAACTTTCTACTCTTGCACTTCCACTCTACTCTTAGACTTAGGTTCTGCCCCTCTTGTGTGAGCCTTGCCTTGGGACCCATGAGCTCCCTCTGAACTGGGACACATAAGGGTTGGCCCATCCACACTGCACTCATCTCTATCTGGTTCTATGAATCTGGGTGTAAGCACTGCCCGGGGTCCTTTGAGACCCTTAGGGAACTCTGACACACCTAGATCTGAGAAAGGCTTTGAAACAAGTGGCTTTCGAGGCGTTTTGTTCCATAACTCAGATAGGAAGTCAAAATCAGGCTTCCTATAGTTGTACTTTCCTATTTTTATGTATTTTCTTGATGTAATTCAGCAACTGGACTGTAATAATTTGTAACAAACATTTGGGGCTGGCTAGTGAAAAAGGGATGGGTAATTATGCATGCTCAAAGGGGTAGAAAACATGCCTATAGGATTTGTGTTTTGAATGATTCAATTCTGCATTTAGAAAGCATGCCTATAGGGCTGTTTTACATCCTACGTGTTCAATTCTGCATTTTAGACACCATGCCTATAGAGGTTCATTTAAAATTCTGCATGTTCAACTTCACACTTAGATGACCTGCCCATAGGACTTTATTTTAAATTCTGCACGCTTGTTACCACTTAGACATCATGTTCTAGGATCTAAACGGCTATAAACGAGTATCATGTTTATAATGTTAAAATCAGTATAATGTATAGAAATCATGCCTATAGGAATTCCCAAGTAAAAAATCCTGCATGTTTCCATTTCACGTTCAACTAGGTATCATGTCTATAGAAATCAAAATCAGCAACATTAGACATCATGTCTCTAGGAGTAAAGACCAGTAATAATGGATATCATCATCCGCAGAATCTGATACTAGTCTAATTTAAAATCAGTCTATTCCGAACCAGTTTTTTTTTAACTTAATCTCCCTATTTAACACGTTTTAGCAAGCATGCCTATAGGATTTCAGACCGCTCATTTTCAAGTTTGTTACTGCTTTGCCACATTCTGAATCAGTAATAGATACCATGCTCATAGGATTCTACCCCAAACACTTAGGCAAGCCTTCGGTAATAACAATAAAACTGAATTCGCTTCTGTTAATTAATAATTACTACAACCAGCAGGCAGGCCTGATTCAGACTTCTTATCTGAGTTATGAAATAAATTGGTCTGCTTCAACAACTTAAACTCCCCTTTTGCCTTAATATTTTCAGACCCTGCTTGTTGTTTGAGTCATGTTATTTGATTGCCTTGTTTGAGGAGGTACATATGAGCCGTCATTGTTTATGTGCTTCCCCTGGTATTGTGTTGTCCTATATATTTTGTATGTCGCCTTAGCTTTTTCACCTTTGAAACCTCAAAGTCAGCCTAATATCCCTCCCTTTTAGGATTAGTAGTTCTAAGTGCCTCCGGGACTGATAGGAATGGGACGGGTAATAGCATGCAATAGTGGTCGAGACCAATCCGCGCTTTAGTACCTTAACGGGGTGGGAAGGGTAGATATGGATATGATGACCGGTGCGCTAATACCACGTGTAGCCCCTCTTTTGAGGAGTGATTACCGGGTATTGCACTGATGTGATCCATATTATAAATAAACCTAGGACCCCCTTCCCTTCTCTTTCTTTGTCTTTAAAGTATTATGACTTCTTTTCAAAATCAGCCCTTTAATAATTGCTCTTTCAAACTTTGTTTACTTTCAAATCTTTGTGTATTAAATCCCCTCTTATTTGAGCCTTATCTGTTTATATGTTAATTGAACTAAATTCACAAAGAACTATCTGGCCGGGAACCACACTAGTGGATCTTGAGGGGTGCCTAACACCTTCCTCTTAGGATGATTTCAAGCCCTTACCCTATCTCTGGTTTTCAAGCAAAACGTAGAAATATACCTTGAAGGTGTCCTAATGCACCATAAATCATTAGGTGGCGACTCTTCAGAAAATGCAAAACTCAATTCCCAAAAGGAATGAGTTGTTTTATACCCCAAAATGTCATTAACCTGATTCTCCCGACGCGAGGAGGGGAAAAAGGGGGCGCGACAATCGGTACAGAGACGTCTGTACTTATCTTCAGGAGGCTATAGGGCTGTTAGGAGCATTTCCCTTCTTGATTTCCTCATCGTGCGATTTGATTCCTTTGAGGCTTATGCCTTTATTTCCTTCCTATTCAATCTTATGCGACGTGGAGCGCTTATTATAAATCAAGAATTGAGAAATTTTAAAGGTACTACAGAGGTGGTACGGGATGCTTCTCTCGGCGGGGTTGATTTGACTATTGTCGTTGCTTTGTGGAAGGATATTCTGCTGTTTCAGCTCAGTAATCGTACTTTTGAGAGCTCTGAGGCTTAGCACAAGTTTCCATGATGCTTATGAACGATTGTCGCGCAGTATTGATATGATGGTAGGATGCTTGCCTACGTGTTGGGGCAGTGAATGACTTGAAGGGAGGTTTACTCAGTGCATGATTTAGAGATTCGGTATTTTATTCCCAGCAGGGGAAAAGCAATCGGGATAAGAATGTTCAGATTTGGATTGATGGAGTAGCGAGGCTTGGTATTTACGTACGTGGCGGAATTTTCATCTGTGATGAAGCGTTGTTGTCCTTGTTGAATGTACTAAGTTCGCCGGTGTTAAGATCTTCTACAATTCTCCCTTGGGGCAGGAAATAGTAAGATATTATTGGAGAAGCGGTTGTCAGAGATCGCGGGGTGCGGTGGTTCAGGATTGAATGTGTATTTTTAATGCTGACGGTTCGAGAAAGATGATCTTCGAAAAGGTTTGAAAGTTAGTCGCGGTCTGTTGGTTCAAGTGCTACCGAAATAGATTTTGATCTAAGGCATCAGCAGAGCAGCAAAGGATGAGGAAGGACGTGTGGGAAGTGTCATGCGGTGGTTAAACTTCTAGAAGGTCAGGTGTAAGAAGTGGAGGTCGAGTAGCTTCTTAAAAAAGTGAGTTTGCCCAAAGTGGGAGAGGGGAAGAGTAGCGTATGGGGTCAGTGGCAGGATAACTACACACCCGGAGAAGAGGTCTAGAGTGATTTGGAATTCAGGGTGGTCAGTGACTGGGTCTACGGACTTAATTTGAAATATCGGCTATTATTCGGCAGGAGATTTGATATGACGGAAAGGAGTTGCTTGATAAGAAGGAGGATGCAACAAAACTTTGAATTGGGAGATATTTTCGCATATTTAGTTGATGTGCACAAGGAGTGAATGAACTTGTGCAGCTGGTGAATGAGCACGGGCTCAGGTGGGTTATCTCCTGTGAGCAGGTCAGCGGTCGCGTGGTTGGCGAAGCTTCTGTGAAGAATCCTACTGGCTATCTGGTAAAGAGGCTATCAGGGGTGACTTGTTGTCTGAGCAGTTCGCATAGAGTAAGATAAGGTTATTGGATCTAGGATCAGTGCAATCGGATTGTATGAAGTATATTAAAGAGCAAAGACTATTATTTGGTTCAGAATGAGGTAATGTTCTTGCCAGAAGTATATACTCAATGATTTGTTGACCCGGCAGTTGGTTACGAATTTCTACGCGTCTCCTCCATCGTGGTAGTATTGTAAGAATTAGGACAAGACCCATATAAATCATGAGGTGCGTTGTGAATATCAGATTCGGGGAATGTTGGTTTTATGATCAGAGAATGTTATTATGGTCCTGTGAATGATGTGGTGCATGGTGAGAATTCAGCAAGGGTATATAGTCATGTTCTGGCGCCTCGTATAGTGATCGATACGGTGTTCGCATATTGGAAGCAGGCCTGACGGAGAATTTTGGATGTTGGAATTGGGTTCTAAGCTTAATTATTTGAATAGAAGAGAATATCTTCAGATTTGATCAAATTGTTGTGCTCAACTGAGTCGTGGTAGCACGGGTAGGTGCTTAAGGTGTTTAACTGTGATTTCAGACAACTCCAGCGCAGTTCTTAGCATGTTCGAGGACGAACATACGTTTAAGTGGGAGAGAATGTAACGACCCGGTCGGTCATTTTGAGCTCTAGCGCGTCGTTCAGCAGTTTAAGGCCATGAGCAGCTTCATTTCAGGTATTATGGCTTGTAGCATGGTCGGAATTGAATTTCGGGAAGTTAGGAGTTGATTTGGAGAGAGAATTCTCATTTTGGAAGCTTTAAGTTTGAAAGAATTGACTAAGACTGGATTTTCCAGTAAACGACCTCGGAATCGGGATTTGAAGGTTCCAGCAGGTTCGTATGATTATTTCAGACTTGGGCGTATGTCCGAATCGAGTTTTGGTAGACCCGGGAATGTTTTGGCACCTATTGTGGAAGATAGCATTTTTGGAAGAATTTCATAAGTTTGGGTTGAAGTGCATTTCTGTGTTATTGATAACTAGGGATTTTGACGCATTTTATACTCCTTCTTGCTTATGCTTTGAGCAAATATTCATACAAAATAGTCCCAAAAGGCTTACAAGTTGTGCTTGATTTCAGGTTTGATCAACAATGTGACAAAATGTCAAAGATCGGCTCAAAAGGAGTGAAACTTGCACAAGTGCCAAAGACAAGGCAAGCTCAGGCAGAACAGGCCCAGTGCGGCCGCACAACACTTTGTGCGGTCCGCACTGGGAGATTCAGAGAGTTGAATTTCAGGCTTCAAGGCAATGCGGCCGCCGCACACCGTTTTGTGCGGTCCGCACTGAAGGAACCGCGGCCGCAGTCCATTCTCTGCGGTCCGCGGTGCCAAGATTCAGAGAGGATGATTTTTCAAGTTTGAAGCCTGTGCGGTCCGCGGTCCACTTTGTGCGGACCGCACCAGAAGCCTCCGCGGCCGCAATCTATTCTGTGCGGTCCGCGGAGCCCAAGTTCAGAGAGTAAGAATTTTGAAGTCAAAAGCCCAGTGCGGACCACGGTCCATTTTGTGCGGTCTGCAATAACCCCGTGATAACTAGGGATTTTGACGTGTTTCATGCTCCTTCTTGCTTACGCTTTGATTATAAATTCGTACAAAATAGTCCCAAAAGGCTCATAAGTTGTGCTTGATTGCAGGTTTGATCAACAAAGTGACGAGATGTCAAAGATCGGCTCAAAAAGGAGTGAAACCTGCACAAGTACCAAAGATAAGACAACTCAGGACAAACAAGCCTAGTGCGGCCGCACTACACTTTGTGCGGTCCGCACTAGGGAGATTCAGAGACCTGGATTTTAAGGCATCAAAGCAGTGTGGCCACAGTAGATATTGTGCGGCCCGCACTGAAGACACCGCGGCCGCACAACCATTTTATGCGGTCCGCGGAAGCAAACTTCAGAGAGATGTCAAGTGCCATGGTTCAAGCCTGTGCGGTCCGCGGTCGTGTTTGTGCGCACCGCGCTAGATGCCTCCACGACCGCAGTCCATTTTGTGTGGTCCGCGGAGCCTTGGTTCAGAGAGTTGATTTTTCAGAGTCAAGAGCCTAGTGCAGCCGCACACCATTTTGTGCGGTCCGCACTGACCCCGCAGGGGCAATTTTGTCCAGTTTTTCCAACATAGTATAAATAGAATATTTTTCCATTTTTAGGGTATCAGATATTACAATACTGTAGCTGCGCTTGACGATATTTCTTAGCCATTTTTGGCATCTTTACGTGGTTTTAATCATTGAAACCTTGTATTTACTTTAGTAATTAATTAATATGTCTTTCTCTTCATCTATTTCTCTGATTTTATCTTCAAGCATGAGTAGCTAGACCCATTATCTAGGGTTGTTGCTCAACCCTAGTGTGGGTAATTGATGGGTGTTGTGATTTAAGGGTAGATTGATATTGGGTGTTTGTTATTTGAGTTAATTTTATGGTTTAATTTATGAATTAGTGGTTGCAAACACTAGTTTATGCTAATTTGACTTAGGCTCTTCTTGAGAAAGAGAACCTAAATCTCCAAAATTGACTCAACAAGGAATTGGGATGGACTCAAGAGATTTGATAGTCCCAATTAAAGGGTTAAACCTCGAGATAGTAATTACCCGACTTGAACCCTAGTTGCTTGGGAAAATATACATACCTCATTGGTCTTGAGAGAGTCAATTGGGCAAAACCACTCTTTCTATCGAGAGGTGTAGAGTGGGTAGTATCGAGCAACGTTTATAATATATTTCCCCAATCATGTCAATCATACCTTAGATGCAATTACCCGTCAATTAGCCACCTAGGTGAAAGTCACTACCCTAGTGCCTTTTAAACCATTAGATACAACTTGTAGCAATTTACTCTTAGTTTAATTTAGTTGCAATTATAATTTGTAGTTTGATCATAGTAGAACAAAAAGAAAACCCAAAAATGAATAGAAGACCAATTAAGAGCACATACGAAATCCTAAGCTAAATAGATACTCGACTCCAACACTAGCTCTATGTGGATTCGATCCCGACCCACAAATCGGGTAAAAGCTATTGCGACCCTCTCTCTACTTATTAGTGGTGCTGAGTTTGCAACGATCACTTTTTGGCGCCGTTGTCGGGGAGCTAACGGTTTTGGCTATCTATTTATTTAGTTTTCTGTGTTGTTCTGTACCAAAATAGCTTTAAATGCAAATGACCCTCTTGGAAATGTGCTTGCGGGGGAGGAGGTTGAGGATATTGGAGACAATGAGGTGCCTCTTGTACCTCCCGGGCCACGACGAGGCCGCCAGGCCATTGCTAATGAAAATGTTCCAGACCTTCCTCCGCCACCTCCAAGAGCGATTCCGCGGGTGCTACCGAACCAAGGCTATGCAAGTGCTATTGTCCCTCCCAGAATCCGGGCGGGCAATTTTCAGATAACCAATGTGATGTTGACTTTACTTGAGCAACGTGGGTATTTCATGGGTGCTGCGGATCAAAATGCCTACAAACATCTCAAGGGGTTCGTGGATACATGTTGGGGTAGCAAGCAGACGAATGTGTCCGAGGATGCTCTTAGGTTGAGGCTTTTCCCCTTCTCACTTCGGGGGAAAGCATTGGATTGGCTAGAGAGACTCCCCAACCATTCCATCACAACTTGGGATGAGTTGGCGGATAAGTTTATTGCTAAACATTTCTCACCCGGGCACATGGCGGCATTTCGAGATGAGATATTGGCTTTCAAGTAAGAGCCCACGGAACCTTTGCATGAGATTGGGAGCGGCATAGAACGATGGTGAAGGAATGCCCCAATAATGACATGACGGAGAATATGTTGCAACAAACTTTCAACCGGGGCATCAACACTGCAAATCAATGCTTAGTGAATCAACTTGCTGGGGGTAATTTTATGAAATTGACGTATGATGAAGCTTGTGCCGTTCTTGATGAGATGGCGGGCACGTCTTCTGCATGGAAAAGTAGGGCCAATGTTCCCCAAGGTGACCCTACGGTTATTCATTTGCATAAGGAACTACATGACCATGGACAGGCTATAGCAGAGTTGACAACTACTATGAACCAATTGTCTAAGGCACAATTGCAACAAGTCCAAAATCCTCGCCAAGTGAATGCCATGGAAGGTGTGAATATGCTTGTCAACAAGAGAAGGCAACGAAGGCAACAAAACCAAGGAAATTCTGAGCAATTTGATGATGATTGTGATAGGTTTCAAAATGATGGTTATGATGAGAAAATGAAGAGGTGCAATATGTAAAGAATTTTCAAGGCCAACGGGGCAACTTTTCCAACCAACAACAATGGCGACCCCAGGGAAATTGGGGCAATCAACAACAGAACAATGGTAATTGGGGGAACAATAATCAAAACAACAACTGGGGCGATCAGTAAACAATCAAGGCAACCAAGGGCATTGGAATGGTAATAACAACAATTGGGGCAACAATAACAATCAAGGCGGATGGAACAATGGGAACCAAGGAAACTGGGGGCAAGGCTTTCAAAGGCCCCCAATGTACCAACAACCGAACAATCCACCTCCTTTTCCATCCCAGGGCCCTAGTTCATCTAACAATGAAATGGGTAGAATTTAAATGATGTTCGAACAAATGATGAAAAAGAATGCGGATTCGGATGCGCAATTAGCTTCTCACAATACTTCAATTCGGTATTTGGAGGTGCAAATAGGCCAAATCTCTCGGTCATTGAATACTCGCCTGAAGGGTGCTCTACCAAGTGATACGGTAGTGAACCCAAAGGGTGGGAACAACCATGTTATGGCGGTTACAACAAGAAGTGGGAGAGGTGGTGATGTGAATGCCTCGAAACAAAAGCAAGTTGTTGAAGATGAGGTTGATGACAATGAGAACAATGAAGTGAGGATTGACATTAATGAAACCGAGGTGGAAACTCAAGAGGCCGTGAACCCGTCTAGGGAGTATGTAATTGACATGCCGGAGTCGGTTGTGCCAAAATCCAAGGCACCTTTGCCTAGGCCACCTCCTCCCTATCCTCGGAGGCTAGCCAAGCAAAAAAGTGAGAATCAATTCAAAAAGATCATCGACATGATGAAGAGCTTATCCATCAACGTGCCTTTGGTGGAGGCTTTGGAGCAAATGCCTGGTTATGCTAAATTCATGAAGGATTTGGTTACAAAGAAAAGATCAATGGACTGTGAAACTATCAAGATGACCCACCAAGTTAG
>NW_017670287.1:169778-177668 GCF_001879085.1 Nicotiana attenuata
TTCCATTTCTACTGATACTGCCTCCCGGACCTTCCACATCTTCAGCCATTCCTCCTGGCCCTTCCACATCAGCAGGCCCGGAGATCCCATCTAGCCGGGCCCATCCCATCACTGCCCACCGGCTGAGCCAGGCCCTGCTAAGTATAAACAACTGGATGCAGACTGCCTCGTCCAAGCTGTCCACATTGACTACTACTGTAGCGGCTCAGTCAGCTCCACCAGCCCCACAGGTACCCCAGTCGATCGAGGATGCGCTCAAAGAGATACTTGAGAACCAGAAGAAGATCCTCGCCGCTCAGGTTGCGCTCTCAAAGGCAGTGGATTCACATAGCAAGGCTCTCAAGGAGCTTGCTAAGGAGCATAGGAAGTTGAGGAAGACACGGGCCTCCAAGGAGTCCGTGAAGGAGCTACGGGCAGATGTTGATAGATTGAAGGCAGACCAGCTGCCTTTGGACTTGTTGCTTGATGATCCAGTCCCAGCAGCTCATCCACAGCCGGAGCAGACCTAGAGGCCTCCGAAGAGGAGGAGGACGATCCCTAGAGCAGATGATGCCATCATCCAGTTGGCGGACCCACCGGAGGATTCCTCCAGTCAGCCACAGGATGTACCAATTCCAGACCCTGTCCAGGTCCAGGCCCAGGTCCCAGTAGCAGCAGAGCAGACCATCGGGAACCAGTCTGAGGTTCCCGAGCACACAGAGGACCCAGGGACCACCCATGATCCTATGCAGACAGACACGGCTTAGGGAGTCTTCTATGTCCTTTTTCTATATTTTTGTGCTAATTTGGACTAGTTGGCATTGGGGACCATACCAGCTTTCATTTGAGGGAGTGAGCCCTACATTTTTGTGGATGACTGTATATATTGATTTTTTATGCTTTCTTGACTTTTCACATTTGGTCTGTATAAAATTTGATATTATCGCACTTTTATTTCACTTTTGGTCTGTATATAAAGTTACATTATATTGTATATATTCATTCCCGTTGTATATTCAAATCCCCTCTTGTATATATTTATTCTATTTTGCACAAAAATTTTCGTTTTTAGCTTCTTATTTATGATTCGTAGCTTTTTGTTTTCGGAGTTTTCAATAAGCCTTTGGTTTTCTTAATGCCATGGTTCTCTCCAAAGGTGGAGTTTTGTGTGAACCAGGTGGCTCTTCCCAATGATGGATGGCGTGACAACCTTCTTAAGGGTTTGAGTCCGTTTTTCTTTTTCTTTTTGGTTTTTTAGTAGTTAGTAGTTAAGGGTGCCTCAAGCAAAGCTTCACTTGGGCCTAGCACATTTGCCTTTGATCTTATGGTCAAAAATAAATTGTTGTGTTTAGGATGGTGAAAGTTGTGACCTTGAGACTCTTGCGTTGGCCGATAATCATCAAGTGGTTTTTCGGGACCATTATGTGCTCGAATCGTATCTAAGGTCGTTGTGGGCCCCCGACTCTATGTCTTTAGCAATCCCTTAGCTTGTGTGGTGAGTAATTGAATTGCAAGTCCAAGTCCCGAGACATTGGTCTAGAACTTGCCCTGAATGTTTGTTGAGGCGAAATCCTAGATGAATTTTGACTTAAGACATGATTATAGGCTCTCCTTGATCCAAATGATAGTTTGAACAATTCCATAGCCTACCAATGATATGTTCCCTAGTTAACCCTTTTGAGCCTTAGACCTTTTTCTTTCATGAACCGTGATACAAGCCTATACCCGTTCTAAAAGATACCCTCTCTTGGCACCCGATCTTTCCTTTAGCACATGGCAAAAGTATAAGTTTGGGGGAAGAGACGAGGATTGCAACAAATTGGTAAAAAGGCACAAAATGAAGAAAAGGAAAGGCAATGAAAAAGAAAGAAAAGCAAAAAGACAAAAAGAATGTTCAATGTGAAAAAGAATAAAAAGGGATTTAAGAAAATCAATGAATGAAAGGCGTGGAAAGTTGAAAAAGAAGAAAAGGTGTGAAAGCACAAGAAAGAGTGACATGGTGTCTCTCTAACCCCTTAGAAAGAAGTGAAATGACTCAAAGAGTCAAGTGAATTGTGCCAAATGAATCAAAAGAAGTGCTTAAGGGAAGATGGAACCCACTTGAACAAAAACATGACCTACCCTGGACCAAAAGCCTTCACAATGACTCCACAAAAGCCCTATATGATCTTGAGTCGAATGAAGCTTACATTAGTGGATACTTACATAAGGGGCAAGCTTATGGTACTTAGAGCCGGACTTGTGACCTTTCTTTGAGAGAGATGAGTGAATTTCCAATAACCTCGTTTTGTGTGCCAATATTTTAAAGGTGAGGTTTGCGTAGGGAGAGTTGAGGATGTGTGAGTTTGGGTTCCACAATGACCAAAGTAATTGAAAGAGTTCTTTGATGTGTTGAGTCAACTCTTGATGCTCTTGTGTCGCACTTGATCCATGGTTTGTTAAAGGTTAAATGTTGTGAATGACTCATCTGTGTCGAGGGCAATTGTTAGTCCCAATTGATGCTAGTTGAGGTTGCTTTAGGAAAACTGAAAATTTCTTGGATTGTCCCTTAAGGGGTGGGTCTTATTTTGTTTGCTTGAGGACAAGCAAAAGCTTAAGTTTGGGGGAGTTGATAACTAGGGATGTTGACGCATTTTATACCCCTTCGTGCTTATGCTTTGATTATAAATTCATAAAAAATAGTCCCAAAAGGCTCATAAGTTGTGCTTGATTGCAGGTTTTATCAACAAAGTGACAAGATGTCAAAGATCGGCTCAAAAGGAGTGAAACCTGCACAAGTACCAAAGACAAGACAAAACTCAAGAGAAACAGGCTTAGTGCGTCCGCACTACACTTTGTGCGATCCGCACTAGGGAGATTCAGAGAGCTAGATTTTCAGGCATCAAGGCAGTGCGGCCGCAGAAGGTTTTGTGCGGTCCGCACTGAGGCACCGCAGCCACACTACCATTATGTGCGGTCCGCAGAACCAAAGTTCAGAGAGATGCCAAGTTCAGAAGATTAAGCCTGTGCGGTCCGCAGTCCATTCTGCGCGGACCGCATTGAAAGCCTCCGCGGCCGCAGTCCATTCTGTGCGGTCCGCGGAGCCTGAGTTCAGAGAGGCGAAATTTCAAGTTCAAGAGCCTAGTGCGGCCGCACACCATTTTGTGCGGTCCGCACTGACCCCGCAGGGGCAATTTTGTCCAGTTTTTCCAGCTTAGTATAAATAGATTCTCTTTCCATTTTTAGGGCATCTGACGTTGTAATATAGTAGCAGCGCTTGTGAGAAGACTTTTCTTAGCCATTTTGGGCACTCTTACTTAGTTTTAATCACTGAATCTTTGTATTTACTTTAGTAATTAATTAATATGTCTTTCTCTTCATCTATTTCTCTTATTTTCTCTTCAAGCATGAGCAGCTAGACCCATTAGCTTGGGTTGTGGCTCAACCCTAGTGTGGGTAATTGATGGGTGTTGTGATTTAAGGCTAGATTGACTATGGCTATTTGTTATTTGGGTCAATTTTATGGTTTAATTTATGAATTAGTGGTTGCAAACACTAGTTTGTGCTAAATTGACTTGGGCTCTTCTTGAGAAAGAGAGCCTAAGTCTCCAAAATTGACTCAACAAGGAATTGGGATGGACTCAAGAGATTTGATAGTCCCAATTAAAAGGTTAAACCTCGAAAGAGTAATACCCGACTTGAACCCTAGTTGCTTGGACAAATATGCATACCCAATTGGTCTTGAGAAAGTCAATTGGGCAAAATCACTCTTTCTACCGAGAGGTGTAGAGTGGGTAGTATCGAGCAACGGTTATAACATCTTCCCCAATCATGTCAATCATGCCTTGGATGCAATTACCCGTCAATTGGCCACCTAGGTGAAAGTCACTACCCTAGTGCCCTTCTAAACCATTAGATACAACTTGTAGCAATTTACTCTTAGTCTAATTCAGTTGCAATTATAATTTGTAGTTCTATCATAGTAGAATATAAAGAAAACCCAAAAATGAATAGAAGACCAATCAAGAGCACATACGCAATCCTAAGCTAAATAGATACTCGACTCTAATCCTAGATCTCTGTGGATTCGATCCCGACCCACAAATCGGGTAAAAGCTATTGCGACCCTCTCTCGCTACTTATTAGTGGTGCTGAGTTGGCAGCGATCACCCCGCAGGGGCATTTTTGTTCAGATTTTTCAGCTTAGTATAAATAGATTCTTTTTCCATTTTTAGGGTATCAGATATTGTAATATGTAAGCTGCGCTCGTGGGTCGACTTTCTTAGCCATTTTGGGCATTTTTACTTACTTTTCATCATTGAATCTTTGTATTTAGCTTATCAATTAATTAATATGAGTACATCTTCATCCATTTCTTTTTCTTCTTCTTTGGATATGAGTAGCTAGACCCCATAGCTAGGGTTGTGGCTCAACCCTGGTGTGTGTAATTGATGGGTCTTGTATTTTAGGGCTAATTTGACTGTGGGTGTTTGTTATTTGGGCCAACTTCATGGTTAATTTCTGAATTAGTGGTTTCAAGCACTAGTTTGTGTTGAGTTGACTTAAGCTCTTCTTGAGAAAGAGAGCTAAGTCTCCAAAATTTGTCCAACAATGAATTGGGGCGTATTCAAGAGATTGATAGCCCCAATTAAAGGGTTAAACCTCGAGAGAGTAATACCCGAATTGAACCCTAAGTTGCTTGTGGAAAATTTCATACCCAATTCGTCTTGAGAAAGCCAATTCGGGCAAAATCACTTGAACCACCGAGAGGTGTAGAGTGGGTAAATTCGTTCAACGGTTATAACATACTCCCCAAATATGTCAAATGTGCCTTAGATTCAAGTACCCATCAATTGACCACCTAGGCGGTAGTCATTACCCTAGTGCCCTTTAACCTATTTGACCAACTCGTAGCAGTTTAACCCTTAGCTTAATTTACAATTTGTAGTTTGTTAAAAGTAGAATTATTAAGAAAACCCCAAAAATGAATAGAAGTGTAATTAAGAACACATACGCAACTCTACACTAGATAGATACTCAATTCCAACTTCTATCTCTTTGAGGATTTGATCCCGACCCAAAATTGGGTAAAAGCTATCGCGACCCTCTCTTGCTACTTATTAGTAGTGCGGAGTTGGCAACGATCACTTTTTGGCGCCGTTGCCGGGGAGCTAACGGTTTTGGCTATCTATTTAGTTAGTTTTGTGTTTTGTTCTTCTTTCCTTCTTGTTACTAATTTGTTTGTGTCAATACTACAGGTACCAAAATGGCTTTAAATACAAATGACCCTCTTGGAAATGTGAATGCGAGGGAGGAGGTAGATGACATTGGAGAAGACGAGGTGCCTCTTGTACCTCCCGGGCCACGACGAGGCCGCCAGGCCAATGCTAATGAAAATGTTCCAGACCCTCCTCTGCCACCTCCAAGAGCGGTTCCACGGGTGCTACCGAACCAAGGCTATGCAAGTGCTATTGTCCCACCCAGAATCCGGGCGGGCAATTTTCAGATAACCAATGTGATGTTGACCTTACTTGAGCAGCGTGGATATTTCACTGGCGCTGCTGATCAAAATGCCTACAAACATCTCAAGGGGTTCATGGATACATGTTGGGGTAGCAACCAGACTAATGTGTCCGAGGATGCTCTTAGGTTGAGGCTTTTCCCCTTCTCACTTCGGGGGAAAGCATTGGATTGACTCGAGAGACTCCCCAACCATTCCATCACTACTTGGGATGAGTTGGCGGATAAGTTTATTGCTAAATTTTTCTCACCCGGGCACATGGCGGCACTTCGAGATGAGATATTGGCCTTCAAGATAGAGTCCACAGAACCTTTGCATGAGATTTGGGAGCGGTGTAGAACGATGGTGAAGGAATGCCCCAATAATGACATGACGGAGAATATGTTGCAACAAACTTTCTACCGGGGCATTAATACTACAAATCAATGCATTGTAAATCAACTCGCTGGGGGTAATTTTATGAAATTGACGTATGATGAAGCTTGTTCCGTTCTTGATGAGATGGCGGATACATCCTCCGCATGGGTAGAGCCAATGTTCCTCAAGGTGACCCTAGGGTTATTCATTTGCATAAGGAATTGCATGACCATGGGCAGGCTATAGCGGAGTTGACAACTACTATGAACCAATTGGCTAAGGCGCAGTTGCAACAAGTCCAAAATCCTCGCCAAGTGAATGCCATGGAGGGTGTGAATATGCTTGTCAACAAGAGAAGGCAACGAAGGCAACAAAACCAAGGAAATTTTGAGCAATTTGATGATGATTGTGATGGGTTTCAAAATGATGGCTATGACGAGCAATGAAGAGGTACAATATGTGAAAAAATTTCAAGGCCAATGGGGCAACTCTTCCAACCAACAATAGTGGCAACCCTAGGGCAATTGGGGCAATCAACAACAAAATAGTGGTAATTGGGGGAACAATAATCAAAACAACAACTGGGGCAATCAGAACCACAAGCAAGGCAACCAAAGGAATTGGAATGGTAATAACAACAATTGGGGCAACAATAACAATCAAGGTGGATGGAACAATGGGAACCAAGGAAACCGGGGGCAAGGATTTCAAAGGCCCCCAATGTACCAACAACCAAACAATCCACCTCCTTTTCCATCCCAGGGCCCTAGTTCATCTAATAATGAAATGGGTAGAATTGAAATGATGTTCGAACAAATGATGAAAAAGAATGTGGATTTTGATGCGCAATTGGCTTCTCACAATACTTCAATTAGGAATTTGGAGGTGCAACTAGGTCAAATCTCTGAGTCCTTGAATACACACCCTAAGGGTGCTCTACCAAGTTATACGGTAGTGAACCCAAAGGGAGGAAACAATCATGTTATGGCTGCGACAACTAGGAGTGGACGAGGCGGCGATGTGAATGCCTCGAAACAAAAGCAAGTTGTGGATGATGTTGAGTTGCGAGAAGAGGAAGTTCCTTTGGTAGTTGAAGATGTGGTTGATGACAATGTGAACAATGAAGTGAGGATTGACATTAATGAGGCCGAGGTGGAAATACAAAGTGACGTGAACCCATCTAGGGAGCACGTAATTGACATGCGGGAGCCAGTTGTGCCAAAAGCCAAGGCACCTTTGCCTAGGCCACCTCCCCCTTATCCTTAGAGGCTAGCCAAGCAGAAAAATGAGACTCAGTTGAAAAAGTTCATAGACATGATGAAGAGCCTATCCATTAATGTTCCTTTGGTAGAGGCTTTGGAGCAAATGCCTGGCTATGCTAAATTCATGAAAGATTTGGTTACAAAGAGAAGATCAATGGACTGTGAAACTATCAAGATGACCCACCAAGTTAGTGCTATAGTACATTCAATGGCTCCGAAATTAGAGGATCCTGGTGCTTTCACTATCCCCTACACTATTGGTAGTGCAGACTTTGCCAAAGCTTTATGTGATCTTGGGGCAAGCATCAACTTAATGCCCTTCTCAATTTTCAAGACTTTGGGTATTGGGCCTCCGAGGCCAACTTCCATGCGTTTGCAAATGGCAGACCGGTCTATAAAGCGACCATTAGGTATTGTTGATGATGTGCTCGTCCGGGTGGACAAATTTATCTTGCCAGCTGATTTTGTAATCTTGGATTGTGAGGTAGATTATGAGGTCTCGATCATATTAGGGAGACCTTTCCTTGCTACGGGGAAAGCTCTAGTGGATGTGGAAGCAGGGGAACTCACTTTCAGGGTGGGTGATGAAAAGGTAGTATTTCATGTGTGCAAGTCAATGAAGCAGCCCAATTGTACCGAAGTGTGCTCATTTGTGGATTTAGTCACGACTGTGATAATTGATGATTCAAGTGCAATGATCAATGTTGAGGACCCTTTGGAGGACGTATTGTTGAATTTGGATGTCAATGATGATGCGGGCCGAGTGGAGTGCGTGAATGCTTTACATGGAAT